>NW_027203769.1:0-56718 GCF_024711535.1 Dipodomys merriami | reverse complement strand
TGAAAGAGAAAGCTCACTACCGAACACATTCTATGAAGCCATTATAACCCTCATCCCAAAACCAGGCAGGGACTCATCAAAGAAAGAGAACTATAGACCCATTTCTTTGATGAACCTTGATGCAAACCTTTCAACAAAATTTTGGCCCATCGACTTCAACAATTCATCCAAAAAAATCAAACACCATGATCAAACAGGATTCATTTCAGGGATGCAAAGCTGGTTCAATATACGCAAATCAATTAATATTATTCATCACATCAACAGGATCAAGGATAAGAAACACTTGGTTATCTCAATAGATGCAGAAAAAGCATTCGACAAGATCCACCACCCCTTTATGATGAAGGTTCTGGAAAAATTACGAACCCATGGATCATTCCTCAATAAAATAAAGGCTGTATATGACAAACCTACAGCCAGCATTATAGTTAATGTTGAAGAACTAAAGCCATTTCCTCTTAACTCAGGAACAAGACAAGGATATCCACTCTCTCCACTTCTCTTCAATCTAGTATTAGAATGCCTAGCTACAGCAATAAGACAAGATGCAGACATAAAGGGGATCCAAATAGGGAAAGAAGAAATAAAACTCTCCCTCTTTGCAGATGACATGATCTTGTATTTAAAGAATCCCATAGACTCCACTCCCAAATTACTCAAGCTGATTCAAAACTTTGGCAAAGTAGCAGGTTATAAAATTAACCCCGAAAATCAATGGCTTTTCTATATGCCAACAATGAGAAAAGTGTGGCTGAAATTAGGAAAGCAACTCCATTTGTAATAGCCCCACAAAAAATAAAATACCTAGGAATTAACTTAACCAAAGAAGTGAAGGACCTCTATGATGAAAACTTTAAAATCTTGAGAAAGGAAATCAACACAGAACTTAAAAAATGGCAAAACCTCCCATGCTCCTGGATTGGCAAGATTAACATCGTGAAAATGGCAATACTTCCCAAAGCTATCTACAAATTCAACGCAATACCTATCAAAATTCCACCCTCATTCTTCACGGAAATAGAAGAGGAAATCCAAAAATTCATATCAACTATAAAAGACCCCGAATAGCAAAAACACTCCTCAACGGAAAGAACACTGCTGGAGGAATATCAATACCAAATTTCAAACTCTACTATAAAGCCATAGTAATCAAAACAGCTTGGTATTGGCATAAGAACAGACCTCAGGACCAATGGAATAGAATTGAAAACCCAGAAATGAACTTACAGACCTATAGCCATCTAATCTTCGATAAGGAAGCTAAAACAATAGAATGGAAGAAAGACAGCCTCTTCAGTAAATGGTGCTGGCAAAATTGGTTAACTACATGTAGAAAACTAAAGCTAGATGCTTATATATCACCCTGCACCAGAATCAACTCCAGATGGATCAAAGACCTTGAACTCAAAGCAGACACTCTGAAAACATTACAGGATGGAATAGGAGATACCCTAGGTCTCCTTGGCTCAGGCCGAAATTTTCTGAATAGAGACCCGGAAGCACAACAAATCAAAGAAAGGTTGGACAAATGGGATTGCATAAAGTTGCAGAGCTTCTGCAGGGCAAATGACATAGCTAGCAAGATCAATAGAAAGCCCACCGATTGGGCGAAGATCTTTACTAGCCATACAACGGACAAGGGTCTCATATCTAAAATATACTTGGACCTCAGAAAATTAAACCACCGAACAACAAATCCTCAAAGAAACAACTGCTCAATAAATAAGTGGGCGAAAGACTTCAAGAGAAGCTTCTCTGAAGAAGAAAGAAGGATGGCCAATAGACACATGAAGAAATGTTCAACATCCCGAGCCATAAAAGAAATGCAAATCAAAACAACGTTGAGATATCACCTCACTCCAGTTAGAACAGCAAAAATCAAGAATTCTTACAACAACAGATGCTGGAGGGGATGTGGACAGAAAGGAACCTTACTTCATTGTTGGTGGGAATGTAAACTTGTTCAACCACTTTGGAAAGCAGTATGGAGGTTCCTCAAAAGACTTCACATAGATCTCCCCTATGATCCAGCAATCACACTTTTAGTCATTTACCCAAATGTTTACAAACAAGACCACACTAAAGCTACCAGCACAACTATGTTTATTGCAGCATTATTTACCATAGCTAAGATATGGAACCAACCCAGATGCCCCTCAGTAGATGAATGGATCAAGAAAATGTGGTATATATACACAATGGAATTCTATGCCTCCATCAGAAAGAATGTCATTTCTGCATTTGTTAGGAAATGGAAAGGTTTGGAAAAAATTATATTAAGTTAAGTAAGCCAGGCCTAAAGAATCATAGGTCCCATGGTTTCCCTTATTTGCAATATCTAGTATAGGTATGAGTCAAGCGGAAAAGGTCAGATAATGTGATGTTAGGAAAACGAACCCTTAAATATGTATTTTAATGTTTTCGTTTCTTTCATGCATGTGTTTCTAACGCATTTATAAGATTATTTCTTTGTTGCTTTGTATGACCCTCCCCCACAGTGTAACCCCCGCTTTCACTATATTTGATGTCAGTATAACATGTGGAGGAGATGGGGACAAACAAGTCATTTAAGGATTCAGGTGGACCTGTTGCAACAAGTAGAACTACAAAATGTCATGTCAAAGCAAGCTTTACAATGTCGGTGTGGGGGGGGAGGGGGGTATGATTGGGTGGGGGGAGGGGGGAGTTGGCTGGGAAGGGAGGTGAAGGGTAATCAAAGGAGGAGGCTGCAATTCTTGGTAAGAAATGTATGCATTATCCTGCCAATGTAATTGTAACCCCTCTGTACAGTATGTTCTCAAATAAAATAAAATAAAATTTAAAAAAAAATTTCTTTTAATAATAATAAAACACATGTTTCTGCGATACATAGAAAATAATTAAAGCTTTTAGGAGTATAAATAAGAATGTATATCAAGTTCTTTAATCCAATATGTAAATGGTGATGTAGACTTATGCAGCAAATAATTACCAATTATGAATTTCTAAACTCTTCAACTCTTCAGTGAAATTCTAATAGTGTCCTAATTATGAACAGTATTACTTCTACTTCATATTATGGCAGTTATATATTTCTAAATGTTACCTAATGCGAAATATATAAAAAGTTTAATTATTCTACCTAGCTTCTATATTTCTGCATTTTCATTATTGAGACTTGATGAATATAAATTCCTTCCCCTTATGTATAATTTATTCCTTATCAAGGTTGGTTATGTCACTCACAGTGTTAAAATCCATAATGGATACTTATACATTCTTCACATTAATTTTAGGATTCACGATTAAATAGATGAACTCTTTTTAAACTTGTTGGTTTTATTATTTAGAATGTATATCTAATTCATCTTTCTTCAGTTTGAAGAATAGAAATAGTACTATATGTTCAAAGCACTAGTTAATTTGCAACAGCAATGATTTTTATGTTCTTTTTGCATGAGCTCTATGAACTTCAATTTAACTAATAAATCATTTAGACATTTTAAGTCTCACACAGAATATTGGGACTACATAGTATTTTCCATGTATCTTAATAAAAATTTAGTGAACTTACTTATAATCATAATTAATATACTATTATTTTTATAAGAATATTAAGTGTTCATAACGTGTTCTATTCAAATATACTTTATTCATAAAACAGTAGAGTCAAAGACTCTACTGACTTTGAGACAAAGACTCAATAGATTTTTCCAGGATTTATAAATAAGAAAACTGACTAAAATTCTATGAAACAACAGGTACTTACAAATTCTGAAATACAAGTCAGATTCTATACCCTGTTGTTTTTCATTGTGACCTAATAAGGGAATCATATCTTAAGTGAGAAGGAAAATGTATTCTAGAATCTTCTTCTGAATTGATACTATTTACTTCCACCAGTTCTTGAAAGCATTGCCTTAAAAGTACTTATTCTGCCAGGTGCCAGTGGCTCGTGCCTGGAATCCTAGCTACTCAGGAGGCTGAGATCTAAGGATCACAGTTCAAAGCCAGCTCAGGCAGGAAAGTCCGTGAGACTCTAATCAAATTAACCACTGAAAAACCAGAAGAGGTGTTGTGACTCAAATGGTAGAGCACTTGCCTTGTGCTGAAGAGCTGAGTGACAGTGCCCTGGCCCAGAGTTCAAGCCTGATGACTAGCCACATATATATATATATATATATATATATATATATATATATATATATATATGTATATGTATATATATACATACTGATTTTAAGAAAAATTAGACATAGTATGCAATTTCAAAATATTTTTATATATGAATATCTGATATATAAATATATAAATATATATCATATTTATTCTATATTATAAATTACATTTCAAATATATATATAATAAATGCACACATATATAAAGAAAATGTATTTATATAAATATATAAAATATATAAGAACACATATGTGTATATGTATTTATATATATGTATATATATAAATGAAATTCAAAGTACACTGTGTGCATGTATGGAAATATCACAATATAATTCCTAGTTTTACAAGTTTTGTTTATCAAAAATTAAACAGAAATGCTTACATAAGTTTAAAATGTTAGTAAAATATACGGTATGAACTCCTTAATACACATATGTGTATTAAGGGAAATATGTGGGCAAGAGCAATAGTTGTAACCAGAGTCTATTAGTGAAGGCTCAGTGCTAGTCATTTACAACTAAGTCTGAATTGGCCTACCACAAGCAAGCACTGTCCAGGAATGGAATTATCTAATAAAGAATTTGCTAATTATAATAGAAATTATAGGGAATAATAATAGAAATTTTGCAAGTTTTCTCTAAATTACTGAATTTTTCTGTATAGACTGTGTAATGAAATTCTGTTTCTACAATAATTAGAATCACTTTCAAAGTTCATCTAACAAATTTATTTATTTATTCTTATTGTGAAAATACTGTACAGAGGGGTTACAATTACATGAGCAAGGTAATGAGTATATTTCTTACCAAGCATTGTTGCCTTCTGCTTTGTTTCCCCTTACCATCCCTTCCCATCTCCCCACCTCCCACCAACATCACCCCCATGCCACTTTTTTTTAAATTTAATTTAATTTTATTTGTGAACATACTGTACAGAGGGGTTACAATTACATGGGCAGGATAATGCATACATTTCTTACCAAGGATTGCAGCGTCCTCCTTTGGTTTACTTTTCACACCCCTTCCCAGCCTCCCGCCTCCCCCCCAATCCCAATCCTTCTCCTTCCCCAGCTTCCCCCCCCCCCCACCGACGTTGTAAAGCTCGTTTTGGACATGACAACTTGTACTTCTCATTGTTGCAAGAGGTCCACCTGTATCCTTAAACAACTGGTTTTTACCCATCTCCTCCACAAGTTATACTGACATCAAATATAGTGAAAGCAGGGGTTATATTGTGGGGGAGGGACATACAAAGCAACAAAGAGATAATCATATAAACGCGTTAGAAACACATGCATAAAAGAAAGAAACATTCAAATACATAGCTAAGGGTTCATTTTCCTGACATCACATTATCTGACCTTTTGCGCTTGACTCCTACATATACTAGATATTGCAAATAAGGGAAACCATGGGACCTATGTTTCTTTGGGCCTGGCTTACTTCACTTAATATAATTTTTTCCAAGTTTTTCCATTTCCTAACAAATGGGGCAATGTCGTTCTTTCTGATGGAGGCATAGAATTCCATTGTGTATATATACCACATTTTCTTGATCCATTCATCTACTGAGGGGCATCTGGGTTGGTTCCATATCTTAGCTATGGTAAATAATGCTGCAATAAACATTGTTGTGCTGGTAGCTTTAGTGTGGTCTTGTTTGTAAACATTTGGGTAAATGCCCAAAATGGGATTGCTGGGTCATACGGGAGATCTATGTGAAGTCTTTTGAGGAACCTCCATACTGCTTTCCAAAGTGGTTGAACAAGTTTACATTCCCACCAACAATGAAGTAAGGTTCCTTTCTGTCCACATCCTCTTCAGCATCTGTTTTTGTTAGAGTTCTTGACTTTTGCTGTTCTAACTGGAGTGAGGTGATATCTCAACGTTGTTTTGATTTGCATTTCATTTATGGCTCGGGATGTTGAACATTTCTTCATGTGTCTATTGGCCATCCTTCTTTCTTCTTCAGAGAAGTTTCTCTTTAAGTCTTTCGCCCACTTATTTATTGAGCAGTTGTTTCTTTGAGGATATGTTGTTGGGGGGTTTAATTTTTTGAGGTGCAAGTATATTTTAGATATGAGACCCTTGTCCGTTGTATGGCTAGTAAAGATCTTCTCCCAATGCGTGGGCATTCTATTGATCTTGCTAGCTATGTCATTTGCCTGCAGAAACTCTGCAACTTTATGCAATCCCATTTGTCCAACCTTTCTTTGATTTGTTGTCTTTCCGGGTCTCTATTCAAAAAATTTCGGCCTCAGCCAAAGAGACCTAGGGTTTCTCCTATTCCATCCTGTAATTTTTTCAGAGTGTCTGCTTTGACTTCAAGGTCTTTGATCCATTTGGAGTTGATTCTGGTGCAGGGTGATATATTAGGATCTAGCTTTAGTTTTCTACATGTAGTTAACTAATGTTGGCAGCACCATTTACTGAAGAGGCTGTCCTTGTTCCATTCTATTGTTTTAGCTCCCTTATCGAAGATTAGATGGCTATAGTTCTGTAGGTTCATTTCTGGGTTTTCAATTCTTTTCCATTGGTCCTGAGGTCTGTTCTTATGCCAATACCAAGCTGTTTTGATTACTATGGCTTTATAGTAGAGTTTGAAATTTGGTATTGATATTCCTCCAGCAGTGTTCTTTCCATTGAAGAGCGTTTTTGCTATTCGGGGTCTTTTATTGTTGATATGAATTTTTGGATTGCCTCTTCTATTTCCTTGAAGAATGAGGTTGGAATTTTGATAGATATTGTATTGAATTTGTAGAAAGCCTTGGGAAGTATTGCCATTTTCACAATGTTAATCTTTTCAATCCAGGACCCCTTGCCACTTTTATGTTATTCACGATAATATTGCACAAAATAGTGTAGGTTGAGAGAAAATGTAGTTATATATGGTTTTCTATTGCTCAAATAATCACCTAATATTGAATGGATGTGTTTTTGTCAATTACATATTCCCTATTACCTGAGCAAAAAGCTTACTTTGGAAAGAAAGGCTTTCACATAAATGGTTTCAAAAATTGTTCTTTGCTCTATCATACTGAAAAGGCTTTATCAAGTTTTTCATTAAAAGGTAAAAGTCTGTCCTCGAACTTTGATCGATTTAAGTCAAAACTTCTGAATAATATATTATTATAAATCCTTTCTCTAAAATATAGTGAAGACAGTTCAGAGGGCTTATCTTGATCAGTACTTAATACAGAAATGGTGGTCATTTAAACAACACATATCTAATAATTAGGTGTATTAATTATTTATAGTTTGTGTAACAAGTTTTTTTACATGTAAAAGTACTTATTACAAGATATTGTTGTTGCTGGCAAAGTGTGTCCAAAATCTTTAAGGTAGACATCCATGGGAAGGAAAGATTGTGCATAACCTGTAACTCCAAATGTGCAGGCTGCAGAAAGTAATACACAAAATAAAATCTTGGATTTTAAGGAAGTTATAAGCCTTCTTTTAAAGACGTTTTAGCTGACCACATTGGACCTTGAGGAATAACTTAAAGTCAATTTAAAAGTCGACTTTAATCTCTTCTGTAACATTGTTCACAGCTATGTCTAGAAGGCATTTGATAGAATAATAGAAATGTCATAAGCTAACTACCCGAAGTCCAGGTGCCATCCTCCCCGACCACGTATTCCTAGAGGAAATGTTATATGCTTCTTTACTTACACTAGCAAAAACACTCTAAAACTATGGCTCAGCTGAACCACATTCATATATTGAAACCAATAGTGACTGATACCTTATTGATAACTCTTGTACAAGATCTTCCTGTTTGAGAATTGTCTCTTCCACTTAGATATTGCTTTCAATTAGATTGTTCCGATAGAACTCAAGAAAAAAAATTAGCATTCAACAAACAAAAAAAATTACCTTCTTTAAACTTTGGTATTAAATTATTCATAGTAATAGGCAAAATATTTGGAAAATATAGTGTCAATTCTATGTGTGAAAAGAAAGTTGTAAACACTTAAAAAAAAGAACAGTGTTTCAATTAAATCAATATTATGTTTTCCTGGCCTATATGCTGACTATATTTTGCTTTGTCTTCCCTCCAAACAAATATGAATACTTCTCTTTGTCTTTGTTGAGGCCTGATAAGAAGTCCTATGAATATAGCTAAAGTAAATGGAACTCTATGCCTCTATCAGAGAGAAAAACATTGCCCCATTTGTTAGGAAATGGAAAGACTTGAAAAAAATTATATGAAGTGAAGTAAGCATGGCCCAAAGAAACATAGGTCCCATGGTTTCCCTTATTTGCAATTACTAGTATATGTCTGAGACAAGTAGAAACGGTCAGGTAAGTTGATGTTAGGCAAAATGAACCCTAAGATAAGGATTCAAATGTTTTTTCTCTCTTGCCATTGTTTCTTTTATTTTTTTATAATTATTCTTTTTTGGGTTCAGTCGTGGGGCCTGAACTCTGGACGTGGACACTGTCCCTCAGCTCTACAGCTCAAGTGTAGCGCTCTACCATTTGAGCCACAGCGACACTTCCTGCTTTATTTTCTGCTTATGTGGTGCTGAGGAATCGAACCTATGGCCTCATGCATGCAAGGCAAGCGCTCTACCACTGAGCAACCTTCCCAGCCCCTTCCGATTTTTTCTACCATATCTATAAGATGATTTCTTTGTTGCTTTGTATGTCCCTTCCCCACGGTATAAGCCCTGTTTTCACTGTATTTGATGTTGGTATCATTTGTGGAGGAGAAGGGAAAAAAACAAATCGTTTAAATAGGGATACGGGTGGATCCATTGAAACAATGAGATGTACAAGATGTTATTTCAAAAAAAGAACGTTACATCATTGGCTAGGGCTGAAGAGGGGAAGGAAGTGGGGCAGAGATGGGAAGGGATAGGAAGGGGAAACAAAAGAGGAGTCAACAATGCTTGATAAGGAATATAGTCATTACCTTGCTCACGTAATTGTAACTCCTCTGTACGATATTTTCACAATAAAAAACTTATTAATAACAAAAAATAAAATGAAATCTCAATCATGGGCATTGGCAGTTTAGGACTTCCACATAAAAATATATGAAACAAGTAAACTAATTCCAGTGGCATTACAGAAAATAGTAATGCAACAAACTATGCTTGTTTTGTCATAAAACTACTTAAAATAGTTTAAGTGAGAACAAAACAGTCTTAAGGTAGCAGTATTCTTAGCATAAAGTTTTATTCCAGTATGTACCAGTCTATTACTTAAGAAAATGTATTTTGTCCCCCAAATTTATTTGTTTCATAAAAAAGAGTAGGTATAGGATTTTTAAAAAAATTTGTATTTTACTAAGCATATAGTTTCTGAAGTATTCTAAGTTCTTTCCCTTTAGAATACTCTAAGGGCTTAACTTTCTGGTGAGAACATTAATTGAAATACTTTATGGTCAATGACTTAGCAGACTTCCAGTGACTTTCACTATCTATTACGTTCTTATTTATGTCTTTTTTGGTGCTAGTACAAGGGTTTGAAATAAAAGCCTTTTACCATTGCTTGGCTTTTTCCACTGAAGGCTGCTGCCTTACCACTCATCCAAACTTCCAGATCCAGTGATTTGCTAGTTATTGAGGATAAGAATTTTGAGGACTTGAGGATTTGTCTGCTGGAGCTGGTTTGTACCTTCATCCTTGGTTCTCATCCTCCTTAGTAGTCAAGATTATAGATGAGAAACACCATGACCTAGCAGCTACTTTTTTTTTTCCTGTCATGGGGCTTGAACTCTGGGCCTGGGCACTGTCCCTCATCTCTTCAGCTCAAAGTGAGCACTCTACCACTTGAACCACAGCGCCACTTCTGGTTTTTTGGTGGCTAATTGGAGATAAGTGTTTCACAGCTTTTCCTGCCCAGGCTGCCTTTGAACTGTGATCCTCAGATCTCAGCCTCCGGAGATCTCAGCTAGGAGTACAGGCATGAGCCACTGGCACTTGGCTTAGATTTAAGATTTTTATTTGTCCTACACATGGGGTTGAACTAAGGGCCTAATCCCTGTCCTGAGCTTCTTTTGCTCCTGGCTAACATTTTAATACTTGAGCCATAGCTCCATTTCTGGCTTTTTGATAGTTTATTGATGATAAGAGTCTCATGGACTCTCTTATCTGGTGTGACTTCAAACCATAATCCTCAGATATCAGCCTGCTAAGTAGCAAAGGTTATAGGTATGAGCCACCTGCACCTGGCTAGATTTAAACTTTTATATTAAGTTATACAGTTTAAAAAATCCTACTAGCAAATCCTAGTAGAACAAACCTCTTTGATATTTTGAAGAATTTCACATATTTTGTCCTTTATGCTACATCTGAGTTTTTTTTAAATAAAACCTCTCCTTTCATTCAGATGTTTGTGTTGATGGTTGACCAACACCGTGTAATACGGGCCAGAATATTGAAATCATGCAGCTGTTGATTCACCTAGTCTAGCATACAGTTCTTTTAGTCTAATTTTTATCTATCTCAACTTCCATTCATAAACTCAGTTTTGAAAATGCACATTTTTTCACTGCAATAGCAGTGAAAATTACAACTTTGGAACCTGGACATTTTTTGAAACATCTTTCACAGCTCTGCCAGCCAAATAACTATCTTTGTAAACATGATACTTCTGACATGTGAAAGCTGCCATCAAATTCTGATGTTTGAATAGGAGTTATACAGCTTAATCTCTGATAAATTTTCTATGTCAGATGTCAGTGTGCCATATCTTATTTTTTATGCAAGTTTCTCTTTTCTTTTAAAAACTTTATGCTATGTTTTTAAACTGAGTGAAATTCTATTGCCTATTTTATTAACTTCAGAGCTCTTACAGATTGTAGGGACAATGCTAGAAAATGTAGACAATTAATTACCACTCTCTCCAACTGGAGGTTTGTTTTATTTGCAAAACCTAAAGTATACTATCATTTCTCCCCATCATTTACCTTCTTTCTCATGTATATCATTTGTACACAGAAATGACCCCTATGTTGTCACACTCTGTTGCTTACAAGTAAAAATAGATGCCTGAAATATTAGTTGTCAGTTGAAGAGAAGTTTGAAGGTAATAATTCTAAAAAAGACAGTCTTATTTTGTAATGAGGCCTAATTCATGAGGATACTTTCAAAGCATGTGTGTTTTTTATAATTACCTCTGAATATTAGGAAATTATGAGATGCTACAGCTGGAAAGCATGCATACTGTACATATTCAGAAGTTGGAGAAACAAACATATGTAGTCCTGTTGTCTAGATGAATAGAAAATAACACGAAAAACACAAAATCAGAATATAGATAACTCACCCAGAAATACTTTTCAAAACAACATTAAAGCCATCAGGATAGCATTAGAGTTAAAATCTATAAAGATTAATGGTGATATTTTCTGCAAATTTGCATAGTAGTTTAATATCAAATATTTATATTTAATAAATATCTTTTTTCATACATACAAAAGGCCAATAGTCATTCAACAAAAGACTCAATATCACTGTTACAGCAATGTAAATAAATATACACATCAATTTTTCCTCCCATCTGTTAGGGAAAGTATAATTAATCACTTAGATGACAAGTGTTGGTAAGGGTATAACAGAATGAAGGGTTTGGACACTCCACGTGAATATAAATTGGTACCACCAATTGAAAGCATTATGGAGACTTCAAGATATTATTCATAATTTTAATATGCAGCAGTTTTGTCTATGGGTACATTGCCAAGACAATGAAGTCAACATTTTGAAGAGCCATGTGCACCTTCACTTCCATTTTTATACTATTTTTTGAAACCAAGAAATGGAAATAGACTGTCCTGATTGATTGCTGAACCAATAAAAATATATTACATATATGTATACATATATACATGTGTGTATAAACACATATGTATATTATATGCATATCACTGGAATGTTATTCAGACAAAATGAGAGAAATTCTATGATATTACAGTATTTGATAGCTAACAAATTTGTTCTCCCAATAACACAGATAATTGTGTTTATCATGGTTGAGTGGATGGCAAGGTGTTTCTCAAAGTAAACTTCAAATCATAGGATGAATGAGTTTTGGGAATCTGTGTACAGAAGGACTGAAGCTATAGATTTTATTTGAATACATTTGTCTTTAAGAATACTAGAAAAATTACTTTCCTTCTTTATTAAAAGTGTAATATAGTTGATACTTGCTTCCATTGTCCTTTGACTGATCTTATGACTTTTATCTGCGAGCTTGACAATGGATATGATTTTATATGATACCATCAATTATTCTTCATAATAATAATTTTATTGTTTCGATATACCAAGTAAACCAGTTTTGCCATATCCAATTCAGAAAATTGTGTACTTTCTCTATAATAAGTTGTAAAAGTCATAATGAGAGGTTAAACTTGTTTTTTTTGGGTCCAGTTGTGGGACCTGAACTCTGGGCCTGGCTGCTGTCCCTCAGCTCTTCAGCTCAAGGCTAGCACTCTACCACTTGAGCCACAGCGCCACTTCCTGCTTTTTTCTTTTTACTTATGTGGTGCTAAGGAATCAAACCCAGGGCCTCATGCATGCAAGGCAAGCACTCTACCACTGAGCCACCTTCACAGCCCCTTAAATTTGTTTTAATCTGCATTGTAAAATATCAGGAAAGAGAGTAGAAACATAACTGTACACTGGATCCTAAATATTTTGGATAAAGTAGAAAGATATTAGTTTAATTTACCTCTCTCTCTAGATCCCTCATTTTCAAAACCAGAGATTTTCAGAAATAATGGATGTGTTTTCTGACTTTTAATGTGCTTGCAAGCTAAAATCAGAACCCAAATCACTCAATATTAACTCCTCTGTCCAAAAATACCATTAAAATGTTTAGCTTACAAAAATAATTTAAGGAAACATAAGTCACCAAGCGTGTTTCCTATGTTTCCACAAATGCCTCAATATGAAGAATACAAATTTTACTAGAGGAAACAATCATGCCAATTATGACACCTTCTTAAAGGAAAATACATCTTTATGAATCAATGCAAAACTCATTTATTGAATATTTCCTGGATGTCACAATGTGCTCTATTAAAAAATCATAAGAGAATTGTAAGTTCTTTCAGAGAAATCTGGTTTTTTGTTGTTGTTACTGTTTATTTTCCTTTGATTTTTTATGTCAGTCCTGGGTCTTGAACTCAAGGTCTTGGCTTTGGCCCTGAACGATTTTTGTTCAACGCTATCATGCTATCAGTTAAACCACCGCTTCGCTCCCAGGTTTTGTATTTGTTTTTTGTTGTTTTTTTTTTGAGTAATTAGTTGGATATTAGAGGTCCAAAAACTTTCGTCCCTAGTCTGGCTTCAAAGCCTGATCCTCAGATCTCAGCCCCGGGGAAAATGAAGAGTGCAGGCATAAGTTACTGGCAGCCAGCTGTTATTATTTTTCACATAACAATTGTCTGTCCTAGCTTGAATGGCTTTTCAGTAAATCATGCTATTAAAATACTGGGGTTTTTTGCTCTTATATTTTTAAGAGTATAGACATGTTTCTTTTGGTATATTGATGAAGTAATGGCTTTAATACAAGTTATGAACTATGGATATAAAACACTGTTTCAAGGTGTTTATGGTTTTCATAAATTTTCATCATATAAATTCAGGGTGAACTGTATAAATTTTTCTAACTATAAACCATCCTTGTTAATAAAGTGCCTGAGTTATTTAACAAGTTGGACAAAGAATTAACCAAGGAGGGGCCAGCTGATCAACTTTTTATATTATTAAACATAAGGGTCCTTGTGAAAAATCCAAATTTTATTTTACTCAATTTAGGCATTAATAACACATAATACAAAAAAGCCACACTCAATTCTTTTCTTCTAAATAAGGAGTCTGTTTCAAAAAATGAGGTCTGTGGTTTGATGCTGGGAGCTCTTTTGTTTGGTTATTATGTTTCTTATTTGATTGTTCCTTCTTCTTATTTTAATATTTAATGAAAGGTTTTATCCATCTTGTGTCCTTAGGCTTTGAAGCAAAAAGCATAATTTAAAACATCTAATGAGTAAATAAATGTCTGAATACTGAAAAGTTATGGGATATGCTAAAGATATTAAAAGTGATTTTAATAATAGAGCAACAGATTCTACTTTTCTCTTGAGATGATGAAGTATACAAAATAGGATCAGGGTTTGAAGCCAGACTGGGGAAAAAAGTTCTTGGGCCTATTATCTCCAACTAATTGCTCAAAAACAAAACCAAAAGCCAAATACAAAACCTGGAAGCGAAGCTGTAGTTTAACTGGTAGCGTGATAGCTTTGAACAAAAATCGTTCAGGCCCAAAGCCAAGACCTTGAGTTCAAGACCCAGGACTGACATAAAAAATCAAAGGAAAATAAACAGCAACAGCAACAAAAAACAGATTTCTCTGAAAGAACTTACAATTCTCTTATGATTCTTTAGTAAAGCACATTGTGACATCCAGCAGATATTCAATAAATGAGTTTTGCATTGATTCATAAAGATGTATTTTCCTTTAAGAAGGTGTCACAATTGTGCATGATTGTTTCCTCTAGTAAAATTTGTATTCTTCATATTGAGGCAATTGTGAAAACATAGGAAACATGCTTGGTAACTTATGTTTCCTTAAATTATTTTTTTTGTCGGTCTTGGGGCTTGAACTCTGGGGACTGGGCATTGTCCCTTAGCTCTTCAGCTCAAGGCGAGCGCTCTACAACTTGAGCTACAGCGCCACTTCCTCCTTAAATTATTTTTGTAAGCTAAACATTTTAATGGTATTTTTGGTCAGAGGAGATAATATTGAGTGATTTTGGTTCTAATTTTAGCTTGCAACTACATTAAAAGTCAGCAAACACATCCATTATTTCTGAAAATCTCTGGTTTTGAAAATGAGGGATCTAGAGAGAGAGGTAAATTAAACTAATATCTTTCTACTTTATCCAAAATATTTAGGATTCAGTGTTACAGTTATATGTTTCTACTCTCTTTCCTGATATTTTACAATGTATATTGAAACAAATTTAACCTCTCATTATGACTTTTACAACTTATTTTAGAGAAAGTACATGATTTTCTGAATTAGATATGGCAAAATTCGTTTACTTGGTGTGTCAAAACTATAAAATTATTATTATGAAGAATAATTGACGGTCTCATTTAAAATCATATCCATTGTCAAACTCCCAGATAAAAGTCATAAGATCTGTCAAAGAACAAGGGAAGCAAGTATCAACTATATTACACTTTTAATAAAGAAGGAAAGTAATTTTTCTAGTATTCTTAATGGCAAATGTATTCAAATAGAATCTATAGCTTCAGTCCTTCTGTACACAGATTCCCAAAACTCATTCATCCTATGATTTGAAGTTTACTTTGAGAAACACCTTGCCATCCACTCAACCATGATAAACACAATTATCTGTGTTATTGGGAGAACAAATTTGTTAGCTATTAAATACTGTAATATCATAGAATTTCTCTCATTTTGTCTGAATAACATTCCAGTGATATGCATATAATATACATATGTGTTTATACACACATGTATATATGTATACATATATGTAATATATTTTTATTGGTTCAGCAATCAATCAGGACAGTCTATTTCCATTTCTTGGTTTCAAAAAATAGTATAAAAATGGAAGTGAAGGTGCACATGGCTCTTCAAAATGTTGACTTCATTGTCTTGGCAATGTACCCATAGACAAAACTGCTGCATATTAGAATTATGAATAATTTCTTGACGTCTCCATAAAGTTTTCACGTGGTGGTACCAATTTATATTCACATGAAGAGTGTAAACAACCTCCATTCTGTTATACCTTTACCAACACTTGTCACCTGTGTGATTAATTATACTCTCTCTAACAGTTGGGAGGCAAAATTGATGTATATATTTATTTACATTGCTGTAACAGTGATATTGAGTCTTTTGTTGTATAACTATTGGCCTTTTGTATGTATGAAAAAGATATTTATTAAATATAATTATTTGATATTAAACTACTATGCAATTTTGCAGAAATTATCACCACTTATCTTTATAGATTCTAACCCTAATGTTACCTTGATGGCTTTAATGTTGTTTTGAACAGTATTTCTGGGTGAATTATCTATATTCTGATTTTGTGTTTTTCGCGTTATTTTCTATTCATCTAGACAACATGACTACATATGTTTGTTTCTCCAACTCCTGCATATGTACATTATGCATGCTTTCCAGCTGTAGCATCTCATAATTTCCTAATATTCAGAGGTAATTATACAAAACACACATGCTTTGAAAGTATTTTCATTAATTAGGCGTCATTACAAAATAAGACGGTCTTTTTTATAATTATTAATTTCACCCTTCTGTTCAACTGACAACCTAATATTTCAGGCATCCATTTTTACTTGTAAGCAACAGAGTGTGACAACATAGGGGTCATTTCAGTGTACAAATGATATACATGAGAAAGAAGGTAAATGATGGGTAGAAATGATTGTATATTCTAGGTTTTGCAAATGAAACAAAATCTCCAGTTGGAGAGAGTGGTAATTAATTGTCTACATTTTCTGGCATTGTCCCTACAATCTGTAAGAGCTCTGAAGTTAATAAAATAGGCTATAGAATTTCACTCAGTTTAAAACATAGCGTAAAATTTTTAAAAGAAAAGAGGAACTTTCATAAAAAATAAGATATGGCACGCTGACCTCTGACATAGAAAATTTATCAGAGATTAAGCTGTATAACTGCCTATTCAAACATCAGAATTTGATGGCAGCTTTCATAGGTCAGAAATACCATGTTTACAAAGATAGTTATTTGGCTGGCAGAGCTGTGAAAGATGTTTCAAAAAATGTCCAGGTTCCAAAGTTATAATTTTCACTGCTAATGCAATGAAAAAAATGTGCATTTTCAAAACTGAGTTTGTGAATGGAAGTTGAGATAGATAAAAATTAGACTAAAAGAACTGTATGCTAGACTACGTGAATCAACAGCTGCATGATTTCAATATCCTGGCCCCTATTGTTCAGCCATCAACAAAATCATCTGAATGAAAGAAGAGGTTTTATTAAGAAACTCAGATGTAGCATAAAGGACAAAATAGGTATAATTATTCAAAATATCAAAGAGGTATGTTCTAGGATTTGCTAGTAGGATTTTTTAAACTGTAAAAATTAATATAAAAGTTTAAACCTATTCAGGTGCGTGTGGCTCATACCTATAACCTTTGCTACTTAGCAAGCTGAGATCTAAGGATCACGGTTCAAAGCCAGCGTTGGCAGGAATACCTGTGAAACTCTTATCTCCAATTAACCACACAAAACCCGAAGTGGCCCTGTGGCTCAAATAATAGATTTCTCCCTTTGAGCTGAAGAGATGAGGGACAGTGCCCAGGCCCAGAGTTCAATCCCCACGACAGGAAAAAAAAAGTAGCTGCCAGGTCATGGTGTCTCTCATCTATAATTTTGACTACTAAGGAGGATGAGAACCAAGGATGAGGGTACAAACCAGCTCCAGCAGACAAATCCTCAAGTACTCATAATTCGTATCTTCAATAACTAGCAAATAGCTGGTTGTGGAAATTTGGATGCTTGGTAAGGCACCAGCCTTGAGTGGAAAAAGCCAAACAATAGTACAAATCTTTTATTTCAAACCGTAGTACTAGCACCAAAAAGGACATAAAGAAGAACCTAGTAGATAGTGGAAATCACTGGAAGTCTATGAAGCCATTGACCATAAAGTATTTCAATTAAAGATAAGCCCTTAGAGTATTCTAAAGGGAAAGAACTTAGAATACTGCAGAAACTATATGCTTAGTAAAATAAAAATTGAAATAAAAATAAAAATTAAGAAAAACCGTACCTACTCTTTTTTATGAAACAAATAAATCAGGGGAGCTAAATACATTTTCTTCAGTAATAGACTGGTACATACTGGAATAAAACATTATGCTAAGAATACTGCTAGTTTAAGACTGCTTTGTTGTCACTTAAACTATTTTAAGTAGTTTTATGAAAAAATAAACATGTAGTTTGTTGCATTACTATCTTCTGTAATACCACTGGAATTAGTTAACTTGTTTCATATATATTTATGTGGAATTCCTAAATTGCCAATGCCCATGATTGAGATTTATTTTATTTTTTATAATTAATAAGTTTTTTATTGTGAAGATATTATACAGAGGATTTACAATTACATGAGCAAGGTAATGAGTATATTTCTTATCAAGCATTTTTGCCTCCTCCTGCTAATTCAGTTAAGAGGAAGTCATTCCTAAGTATGGAATACCCCTAATCCAGTGGGACTAATGTCTTAATATAAATAATATTTGGGCAAAAGTATATACTTAAGGAGAAAGGCGGATGACACGGTGTTGTCTTTACAAAGCAAAGAATGCAATAGATTATCAGAATACCACCAGAAATGAGTTGAGCAGGATCAACTGGATCCTCTTGAATCGTGTCCAGAAGAAACTTACCCTGCTGATAGGTTTAATTTTGAATGTTCAGGGTTTATCTGAGGATATGAAATTGTGTTGTAGTTCATTCAGTCTGTGGGAGTTTCTCTGAGTAAGTGAAGATGACTAATAATTATCCACACAATTCTATTGTACTCCCAACAGAAAAAGGTATATATGTATGTGTCTGTGCATATATATATATATATATATATATATATATATATATATATATATATATACAATTACTATTAGATCATATGATGACAAAATGTGTAGCATATACTTAGGTAGAGGAATTTTTAATAACTATAATACAGTATTTATTTAATTATGACTGAAACATGAGCATTGACATCATCACGAGGAGAGAAATAGAAAAATCCAGATAATGGAAACAAAATAGAATTTCAGAAGTATATGAGTTTGAGAATTGAATGAAGTTATAATTCCAGGGCAGACTTTGTGAAGAGAAACAGATATCCTCAGAATAAGCAGCTGTCTATGATAAATGATAAATTCCATCGGTGTTCCAAAAGTGAACAACTGTAAGGAGTTGAAGAATCATCCATCAAATGAAGTAATATGATGTCTTGTCAAGTTTGTAGCATTTGATAAAATTTAAAAAGTCAGGTATATGATTTAAAATTATAAGAAACTCAAAGGCAGTGTTCCTTTCAGGCTAGAACTGACTTAACATACATGGCCAGAAAGTGGATGCAGAAACATTGTGTTAAACAAATTTTGCTAATATCTATGGTTTCACATTTTTTGGTTATTAAGTGTGAAAAAATTGAAGAAGTCTCTAGGACTCTAAGTTATAATGCACAAAATCTTGGAAGATACATAAAAATTGTGCCTTTGATATAGACAGAAAGACCATTATCCATAAGCAGGAATTCTTGGTCTATCTCTGGAGGAGTCTTATCTGATGCATCTACAGAAATGAACAAGAGATGTGCCCCCAAATCTCCTAAACCCAGTGCTTCAATAAATGGAAAGAAAAATGAAATAAGCAGATAGACTTCATTGCAAATGTCATAAGATATATAAAGCAGAACAAAATGGTATTAAAGGGACCTAGGGCATACAGTACTTGAGAAGCACTTGACTTAAAGAAAGCAATTATCTGAGGCAAAGTCAGTTATGTGAAGATCTCAGGGTAAAGAGCTCAGTCTGAGTGTAGAAAAACTAGAACAAATGTATAAATTAAAGAATATTTTAGAGAAGAATGAGAAGGATTGGGAAGCCATATAAATGGAGAAAAAATGGAGAAAAAATATATGTAAATGAAATACCAAGAAATAAAACAGAAAAGCTGAGTTCGTGAATATTTTAGTACGTATTTTCGAAGTGAATATTTTAGTAAACTAGTTCTAGCTACATGAAAGTATTCATGAAAATATGGCTGTGAGTTGTTATAGGTTCTTTCAAAATCCTACTTTCTCAGGATCTACTGGATCTACTAATGTAAAGTACTATGCCTTTTCTGTGCCCTTAAGTAATGTCTGATGCTACAAATGATACAGGGAAGATATGTATAAGATCTTTAAAAGAATACATACTAGCAAGATGTATTTTTTTCATTTTTATTGTGAAAATACTGTACAGAGGGGTTACAATTACATGGGCAAGGTAACGAGTAGATTTCTTATCAAGCATTGTTGCCTCCTCCTTTGTTTCCCCTTTCTATCCCTTCCCATCGCCCCTCCTTCCCTCTCCCCTCTACCTCTCTCCCCCCCACTTGCTCCCAGCCAAAGTTGTAAAGTTCGTTTTTTGACATAACATCTTGTACATCTCATTGTTGCAATGGGTTTACCTGTATCTCTATTTAAACTATTTGTTTTTTCTTTACCCCTCCACAAATTATACCAACATCAAATACAGTGAAAACAGGGGTTATACCGTGGGGGAGGGACATACAAAGCAACAAAGAAATCGTATTATAAAAACGTTAGAAACAATCGCAAGAAAGAAAAACACATTTGAATCATTATTTTGGGGTTATTTCGCCTAACATCAACTTCTCTGACCGTTTCTACTTGTCTGAGACATATACTAGTAATTGCAAATAAGGGAAACCATGGGAACTATGTTTCTTTGAGCCAAGCTTACTTCACTTCATATAATTTTTTTCAAGTCTTTCCATTTCCTAGCAATGTTTTTCTTTCTGATGGAGGCATAGAGTTCCATTTGCTTTAGATATATTCATAGGACTTCTTATCGAGCCTCTACGAAGACAAAGAGAAGTATTCATATTTGAGTTTGGAGGGAAGACAAAGCAAAATACAGTCAGCATATACGCCACGAAAACATAATATTGATTTAATTGAAACACTGTTCTTTTTTTTAAGTGTTTACAACTTCCTTTTCAAACATAGAATTGACACTATATTTTGAAATATTGGCTTTTCTGTATGTCAATCATGAGAAAAACGTGGCTGAAATTAGAAAAGCAACTCCATTCGTAATAGTCCCACAAAAAATAAAATACCTAGGAATTAACTTAACCAAAGAAGTGAAGGACCTTTATGATGAAAACTTTAAAAATCTGAAAAAGGAAATCAAAACAGAACTTAGATAGTGGCAAAACCTCCCATGCTCCTGGATTGAAAGGATCAACATCGTGAAAATGGCAAAATTTCCCAAGGCTATTTACAAATTCAATGTGATACCTATCAATATTCCAACCTCATTCTTCAAGGAAATAGAAGAAGCAATCCAAAAATTCATATGGAACAAAAAAGGACCCCAAATAACAAAAGTAATCCTTAAAAGAAAGAACGGTGCTGGAGGAATATCAATACCAAATTTCAAACTGTACTACAAAGCCATAGTAATCAAAACAGCTTGGTACTGGCACAAGAACCGACCTCAGGAACAATGGAATAGAATTGAAAACCCAGAAATGAACCCAAAGACCTTTAGCCATCTAATCTTTGATAAGTGAGCTAAAAAAATTAGAATGATAAAGACAGCCTCTTCAGTAAACGGTGCTAACTTGCTTAACTACTTGTAGAAAACTAAAGCTAGATCCTTATATATCACCCTGCACCAGAATCAATTGCAAATGTATCAAAGACCTCCGAATCAAAGCAGACACTCTGAAAACATTACAGGATGGAATAGGAGAAACACTAGTTCTCCTTGGCACAGGCCGAAATTTGCTTAATAAGGACCCAGAAACACAACAAATCAAAGAAAGGTTGGACAAATGGGATTGCATGGAGTTGCAGAACTTCTTCATGGCAAAGGACATAGCTAGCAAGATCAATAGAAAACCAATGGATTATGAGAAGATCTTCACTAGCCATACAACGGACAAGGGTCTTATATCTAAAATATACTTGGAACTCAGAAAATTAAATCCCCCAACAACAAATCCTCAAAGAAACAACTGCCCAATAAATAAGTGGGCTACAGACTTAAAGAGAAACTTCTCTGAAGAGGAAAGAAGGATGGCCAATAGACATATGAAGAAATGCTCAAACTCTCTAGCCATAAAAGAAATGCAAATCAAAACAACATTGAGATATCACCTCATCCCAGTTAGAATGGCTATAATCAAAAACTCTAATAACAACAGATGCTGGAGGGAATGTGGACAGAAGGGGACATTAATGCATTGTTGGTGGGAGTGTAAACTTGTTCAACCACTTTGGAAAGCACTATGGAGGTTCCTCAAAATGCTCCACATAGAGGTGCCCTATGACCCAGCAATCCAACTTTTGGGCATTTAACCAAATGGTCACAAACAAGACCATACTGAAGCTACCAGCACAACTATGTTTATTGCAGCATTATTTACCAGAGTTAAGCTATGGAGCCAACCCAGATGCTTCTCAGTAGATGAATGGATCAAAAAAATGTGGTATATATACACAATGGAATTTTATGTGTCCATCACAATGAATGACATTGCCCCATTTGTTAAAAAATGCAAAGACTTGCAAACAATTATATGAAGTGAAGTAAAGCCAAGCCCAAAGAAACATAGGTCCCATGGTTTCCCTTATTTACTATAACTAGTACATGTCTGAGACAAGGAGAAAACGTCAGATACGATGATGTTAGGCAAAATGTACCCCAAGGTAAGTATTCAAATGTTTTTTCTTTCATTTGAGTGTTTCTAACATATTTATAAGATTATTTCTTTGTTGCTTTGTATGTCCCTCCCCCACGATATAACCCCTGCTTTCACTGTGTTTTATGTTGGTTTAATTTATGGAGGGGAAGGAAAAAAAAATGTTTTAATAGGGATACAGTTGGACTCATTGCAGCAACGAGATGTACAAGTCATTATATTGAAAAACAAACTTTACAACGTTGGGGGGGTTGGGAAGTGGGGGGTGGGAGGTGGGGGAGGGGGGTGGAGATGAGAACGGAAGTGATTGGACGGGGAAACAAAGGAGGAGGCAACAATGCTTGATAAGAAATGAACTCATTATCTTGCCCATGTAATTGTAACTCCTCTGTATGGTAGTTTCACAATAAAAAAAATGAAACATAGGTCTTATCCTTTCTTTATTTGCAATAGTTAGTATATGTCTAGGATATTCGTAGCAGATGAGCAGAATAGCTCAATAGCTACATAAATGTGGCCATATAAGATGATGCTAAGCAAAATGAACTACAAGATGTGGACACAAGTGGTTTATCTTTATTGTTGTTTTGTTTTAATGTACTATATGATTTTTTGTTTCTTTTGTTCCTACCCCTATGGTTTATCCCCTGTTGTCACTATGTTTGATTTTGGTACCCTGGTATTATATATATGTTTATTTGAATTTAGGAAGGGAAGAGGAAAACAGAATGATGAGAGAACGGATAAGGGGAACCAATGCAACATACACAAGACAATTTGTTGGAAATGATCCCTACAACTTGTGTGTGGGGTGGAAGGGAGAGACATTAGGAGAAAAATGAGGGTAGGAGTAACAAGTTTAACAAGAAATGTATTGATTACCTCATTTATGTAATTGTAACCCCTCTGTACATCACCTTGGTAATTTAAAAAAATGTTTCTGTCCTTTAACCATTGCTTATTTCTGATCACCAGCCCTGTCCTAAAGCTGCCCATAGGAAACACCAAGTACTATTTAAATGAGGGTAACAAATATAGAAAATTCTTGAGTTTTGTAGTTCTGTGACAGAAATGGAAGTCAAAGGAAACTACCTTTTTATTTGAAGAAGCAGAATTTTGCTTGGCTTTCAAAAAGTTAGCCACCATATGAAATATTGAGACATAAATGCCAAGTACTTAGTGCTATCCAAAAATACAACGTGATTCAATTTGCCGAGCACTCTTCTCATTCTCTTGTGTGAATTTAATGCTATGAACTGAGTGACAATATTCCTTTGAATTGGAAAGGAAAGCAGATTTGTTAACCATTAAGTGAAGGAGTTTGTAGATAGTGACTCAGAGAACCTTCAAAGTAAGTTTATATGGGTGAGAAATTGAGAGTCAGAGACTGAACATTACCATTCAGTAAATGTGAGTTATATTTACTTCCTACCTTAGAGTCTATGTTATTTCTGTTAATTCCTTAAACTGAGACAAATTTTAAGTAAATTGTAGGGATAAAAAATCATTTTATTTTTAACATACTCTCCAGTGATTCCATCTACACCTATGGGTTATTGAAACCATAAACATGAATCCCTTTCCATGCTTCGTTTGTAGACCTTTAGATACATTTCACTGTATTTGCTATCATTATTAAATAGTAATGTCAATTTGTGCAGATTAGTTGTTTGTATGTTATTGAAAATCTTAAATTGGAAAACTTGAATAAAAAAGAACCTTTTATTCCTACTGTTATGACTGTCATTACATGTCTCCTTCCCCTATTCTCTCTCATATTTTTCCGATCATGGGGCTTGAACTCTGGGTTTGAGTGCTGTCCTTCAGCTCCTCAACTCAAGGTTAGTGCTCTACCACTTGAGACACAGCGCCACATCCAGTTTTTTGGTGGTTTATTGGAGATAAGAGTTTCACAGAATGGCAATCCTCAGATCTCAACCTCCTGAGTAGCTATGATTACAGGCATGAGCCACCAGTGTCAGGCTACATGTCCCTTATTCTTTTGTTTTAATATATTTTTATTGTAAAGATACTGTACAAAGGGGATACAGTTACATGAGTAAGGTAATGAGTCCATTTCCTATCAACCATTGTTGCCCCCTCCTTTGTTTATATCCTACCATCCCTTCCTTCCCCAACTCTCCAACTTCTCCCTCCCCCATTCCAAAGCTGTAAAGTTCAATTACAACATATTCTTTATACCAGATTTGAAGGTTTAATGTAGCTTTGCCTTTAGACATTAGAATCAAGGTAAAAGCAGTTAACAATGCATGTTTAACTACAAGATTTGGCCTTTTATTTTATTTATCTATTTATTTTTTGTCGGTCATGGGGCTTGAACTCTGGGCTTAGGCACCATCCCTGTGCTCTTCAGCTCAAGGCGAGTGCTCTACCGCTTGAGCCACAGGACCACTTCTGATTTTCTAGTGGTTTATTGGAGATAAGAGTCTCACGAACTTTCCTGCCTGGGCTGGCTTTAAACCGCAATCCTCAGATCTCAGCCTCCTGAGTAGCTAGGCTTAGAGGTGAGCCACCGGCGCCCAGTTTTGCCTTTTATTTTTTATTTAACATATTTTATTAATATGAGATATTTAGTTGTGAGTTTACACATTCACAGAGTTTATTATGAACAAATTCATCCAATCTACCAGAACCATATTCCTGCTGTGATCTTTCCCCATTTCAAATAGTATTTGGTTTCATGATATTAGAGAGATGAATGTCGATAGAGAGATATATGATACATAGAGATAGATAGATAGATAGATAGATAGATAAATAGATAGATAGATAGATAGATAGATAGATAGATAGATAGATAGATAGATAGATAGATAGATAGATAGATAGATAGATAGATAGATAGATAGATAGATAGATAGATAGATAGATAGATAGATAGATAGATAGATAGATAGATAGATACACAGATAGATAATGTAAGGTCCTTCAATCCTCTTTCCCCCCTGGTACACCTATTTAAACCAATCCTCTTCTTGCTGATTATTTCCTAGATAGTTCCCCTTTCACATTCATATCCTGTCACTACTACTAAGGTTATTAACATCATCATCTTTTATGTCTGCAATCCACAAATAAGCAAGAACATGTAAATAACTGGTTTTATGGGCTTAGCTCATTTCATTCAGCAAGATGTCCTCCATCTCTTGCAAATAGCATAATTTCATTTTTTTTCCTTTATGGCTGAGTACTATTACAAATTTTCCCTTTAAGACTCAGTAATATTACATGATACATATATATAGAGAGATACATCTAGTATATCTATGTAGTATTTATACGATCTATCTAGCTTGCTAGCTTGCTAGCTAGCTAGCTATCCATCCATAGTATGTTTCCCTTATTAGTCAGTTGCTGGAAACAGAGATGCAATATACATTGATTTACTTTCCTTAAACGCATGCTCAAAAAGAAGGAATCATATACTATTTTAGTATTATCAGGCACTCAATTCTGGTTTCCATAATGGTTGTAGGAGTTTACAGTTTCATCAATGTTTGTTGTTTGGATTCTTGATGATTGCCATTCTGATTGGCAGCATATTCTAATTGAAACAGAATATTAGATTATCTTTCCTTTGAATTCCTTTTAGATCTAAAGGCATTGAACATTTTTTCATATACTTATTACCAATTTATTTTGTTATTCTAAAAACAATAAACAAATTTGTTCAATTTACATGCTAATTTTAATAAGATTATTTGTTCCTTTGTAGTTTAATTTTTGACCTGCTTGTATATTCATTACAGTATTCTTATCCATTTAAATTTGAAAAAGATTTGCTCTCATTCTGTAAGTTATTTATTAATTCTGGCAATTGTTTCTTTTGATGGGTAGAAACTTTCAAAACATTGATGGAATCCCATAAATTCAATCTCATTTTTACTTGGTGGACTATTGTAGTCCTACTAAGAATATAATTGGCTAAGCCTAAATGTTTCAGTGTTTTTACCAAACATATTTTCCTCATATTGTTTTAAGGTTAAAGGCTTTCTATTCTTTTTTTTTGTTTGGAGTTGTTTTTCTATTAGATAAGGTATATCAGTCTAATTTCAGTCTCCTGAATGTTGACAACTAGTTTTACCATTTTTGCATATTCATTAAAATACTGATGCCCCTCTTCTGTATTTTTATTATAATCCTCGAATACATATTTTGATGTCTCCTGATAATAAAATTTCCCTCAGAATTTCTTCTAGCATAACTCACATCTCTCTAAAATTGCCATGTGTCAGTTTTTCTGTAGTGACGCTCTCATAGTCTTTACCAACAATATTTATGATAAGAAAACTTAACAATGATCGATGATAGGCAATCTTTAAGCTGCCTGTGCTGCTTAAGTCACATAATCGATCTACAACCTTGAAGAAATGGCTGCAGTACGGAAATAAGACACAACTAGGCAGAATCTTTCTATAAAGCTTTCTCATTTTGATTTGGAACCTCTACAGGCCATTTAATTCCAATGGTAATACTCTGTCTGTTATGGTAGAACATATTTCATATTCTTTTCTTAAAATATTTTTATTGTGAAAATACCATACAAAGGGGTTATAATTACATGAGCAAGGTAATGAGTACATTTGTTATCAAACATTGTTGCCTCCTCATTTGTTTCCCCTTTCCATCCCTTCCCACCTCCAACCTCAACCTCCATCCCCGTGCCAAAGTTGTAAATTTCATTTTTGACATAAAGTCTTGTACATCTCATTGTTGCAATGAGTCCACCTGTATCCCTATTTAAACAATTTGTTTTTTCACTTCCCCTCCACAAATTATACCAACATCAAATACAGTGAAAACACGGGTTATACCGTTGGGGAGGGGCAAACAAAGCCAAAAAGAAATCATCTTATAAATATGTCAGAAACAATTGCAGGAAAGAAAAATCATTCGCATACTTATCTTGGGTTCATTTCACCTAACACCAACTTATCTGACCGTTTCTCCTTATCTCAGACATATGCTAGCTATTGTAAATAAGGGAAACCATGGGACCTATGTTTCTTTGGGCCTGGCTTACTTCACTTCATATAATTGTTTCCAAGTCTTTCCATTTCCCAACAAATCGGGGAATGCCATTCTTTCTGATGGAGGCATAGAATTCCATTGTGTATATATACCACATTTTCTTGATCCATTCATCTACTGAGGGGCATCTGGGTTGGTTCCATATATTAGCTATGTAAATAATGCTGCAATAAACACAGTTGTGATGGTAGCTTTAGTATGGCCTTGTTTGTGATCATTTGGGTAAATGACCAAAAGTGGGAGTGCTGGGTCATAGTGTAGCTCTTTGTGGAGTCTTTTGAGGAACCTCCATAATACTTTCCAAAGTGGTTGAACAAGTTTACACTCCCACCAACAATGCAGTAGGGTTCCCTTCTGTCCACATCCCCTCCAGCATCTGTTATACAGAGAGAGCACATATTTCATATTCTTGTCTCAATATCTTTCCATCTTAATTTTTATCCTCAAACTACAGGCATGTTAATAAAGAGATGATAAGATTTCTGCAGGCCTGGTCTCAGTCTCTCTGTACATTACGTGATACTTGATGAGAAGTTCTACCAGCTAAATGCTCCCTTTGACTGTCTATTTTTGTGACTTTTTGAAAGTTAGGTTATTATTTTATTTCTGAGTCAGTCAGCATTTTGTTAGGTCATCATTGATGGTAAAATCATTACAAGAATTCTGCCAAGCTATGACATCTTAATAAATTATTAATACTTCATAGTCCAAAATAATATCATATTCCATCTTAGGTACTGTCACAAGAAAGGCACTAGAATCGATGCCAGCACTCACACACACACACATACACACACACACTCACACACACACATACACACACACACACACACACACACACACACACACACACAAAATACATTGTAAAGTAGTTCTGTATGATTTCTCCAAATGCTTAAAATATATATATGCATAGTATTTTATAATTCTCAGAAACAAAGATTATACCCACAGATGTACCAATTGTGATGAAATATAATTTATATATTGACTAAGTGTTCAACATAAAAAATCAATGTACTTAACTAAATGTAGATAAATCAACAACAAATTTAGCTATAATTCTTGCTAGAATTCCAACCAGTTGTGGTAAACATCTCTTTAATACCAGACATCTGGAATAATCTAAAAATTGTTGTCATATTTACAGTCATATTTAATATAGGGTGAAAGACAAGATGACACATTGTCTAAAGTGTGGCCTTTTGGAAAAACTCTACCATGTGCCCTCTTTTTCTATCATATTGGTTTTCTAATAATGTTGTTTTCTGTTGTCTTTAGTGGTTTTTGTTTGATCTTTTTTGTTTTGTTTGCTCATTTATGTCTTTGGGGGGAGGTGAAGGGATGTACAAAAATGGAGGGATAAATGATGAACAGATGCAGCAATGCTACTCGTGAGACACTATCTTGAGAATGAACTATACAACTTGCGAGTGTAGATAGGAGGGAAAAACTGAGAGAGCATGGAACGATGATGTTGCCCAGAAAGAACTGTACAGGTTAGCTGACTTACATAACTGTAATCCCTTTATACATCACTTTTATAAAAATAATGAAATAGGGAAAAAGTCTTACCACTCTAAAAATAGTTAATGTAATTATCTCCAATAATTAACAACCATTCATTGATTATATACCAGAAATTAATACAAATCATTCTTTTTAAAGTACACTATATGATACAGTGTGGAAATACATTTGTCAGCAGTTGAAGTATATGTTTCCTCTATGAATCCTGCAGGTTTATTATGACTTTTCATACCATATTTTTTCTAAGATAAGGCAGTATATTATTGGAGTCAACAGTCTTAAGTGATTTTTGATGTAAAAATTGTTATAAATGAAATTTTTTAAAAACCTGATATCTAGAATGACAACTTTCTGAATCTTCAGTCTTCAAATCACTATAGCATTGATCTGAAATTATCAATCTTGAGGCCAGTTGTATAGAATGAGCTTTCAAATATTCATCATTTTCTTTAAGCAGTTAGATTTCTGGTATGAAATTGATACTTGTAGCAGCCAGAATATTTTTAAGGGCCACTGGGTATTCTGGAATCATTGCTTGTTATTCTTGATCTTTCAATCAAGCTCCAAAGTTATCAATAAGTTTTAATGTAGCAATTTCCTCTCCCTTTTCTACATATGTATCAATCAAAAGTGGTAGATACAAGAAATAACTGAGAGGTATCTTTTATGGTTTAGTGAAAGGAAGTTCCTGATTCTTTTTGAGATATAAAATTTGGAACTACCACAAATGTAAGCATATTTGAATTA
This sequence comes from Dipodomys merriami, assembly GCF_024711535.1. Taxonomy (NCBI): domain Eukaryota; kingdom Metazoa; phylum Chordata; class Mammalia; order Rodentia; family Heteromyidae; genus Dipodomys; species Dipodomys merriami. The sequence goes on along the minus strand of NW_027203769.1, from coordinate 26,730 downwards.
CAATCTCATATGATTACTTAATTTTTGACAAATATCTATTATATTGTTCTATTCAGCATTGTGTTTAACTTTTAATTTCCTGAAGTATGTATGACATAAGAAATGCATAGATCTGAGGTTTCTGATATTTCCATACTTTATTTTCTCCTATGATTCAGGATGAAATGGTGAGCTAGGAAAAGTCATTGGCAAATCAGCATTGACTATAAGTGCATAGTTCTAAGGGTATTACACAATGCAATTATAAATTGCATTAGATGTCTTTCACCACAATGTGTACAAACATAGAAACTGACCCATCCAAAGAAGATACATTAAATGAAAATGCAGTCATTTTTCATTAAGTTTCATAAAGAGATGTTTCTTTTATGATAATTTTATTGTTACTTATAGAATTGATTTAAAATCATGAGTGCATACCAACAATTTTATGCATAAAAATCATGCCATGAACACTTCATGAACTATTAGCCATGTGCCTGAAGCTCACCTCTGAATTTGTAGTTATACATCAGCGTGAGTTCCAGAGGATTGAAGATTGAGGCCAGCTCAAATAGAAAACTTCATGGACTCACTTGCCAAATCTACAAGCAAAATGCAGAAATAGATGCATGGCTCAAGTGGCAGTAGCAGCTCAGCATGTAAGCCTATTGAGTACCCTATGTTCAAATTCCAGTATTGCAAAAAAATTAGTCAATAATTTTATATTTCCTTTACAAACAGGGATGTTGAACATTTCGTCATGTGTTTCTTTGCCATTTTTGTCTCTTCTTCTGAGAAGTTTCTCTTTAGTTCCCTTGCCTATTTAGTAATTGGTTTGTTAGGTTTGGGGGGATTAGTTTCTTAAAGAAAAACATGAGGAAATGTTCACCATCCCTGATTGTAAATGATATGCAAATAAAGACAACCCTGCCATTCCACCTTACACCAGTCAGAAAGGCCCACATCCTAAAGTCAGCCAATGACAAATGCTGGAGAGGATGCAGAGAAAGAGGAACCCTATTACACTGCTGATGGGAATGTATACTTATCCAACCATTTTAGAAATCAGTCTGGTGGATCCTCAGAAAACTAAATAGTGACCTCCCCTATGACCCAGCCATACCACTTATAGGCATCTATCCTGAACAACAGGAACCAGTATACAAGGACAAATGTACCTCCATTTTATTGCAGCACTGTTCACAATAGGCAGGATATGGAAACAACCCAGATATCCCACCACAGATGAATGGATCCAAAAATTATGGTATTTATACACTATGGAATATTATGCAGCCATTAGAAAGGGCAAAATAATGGCATTTGCAAGGAAATGGATGGAACTAGAAGAAATCATGTTGAGTGAGGTAAGCCAAGAACAAAGAGACAAATGGCACATGGTCTCGCTGAAAAGTAGATGTTAAATCCAAAACCTAAGTAGATATGACAAAGTTAATAAGACTTAAGAAACAAATAACTTCCACTCACCTGGTTGAATCACTACTAAATAATCCCATGCTGCTGATCACATATATGGTATATATGTGCACACCAGAGGGAAACCAGAAGGACACAGAACTAGATGGAATCAGGGAAAAACATACAACACTGGGACCCATCAGCTGCACTGGACATTGATCAAAATTAACTAAGCAACACAATGGCAGCAATGGGAGTGAGCGAACTATGGAAAAGAGGGATCAGCTGATGCTATGCAAAATGAAAAAAAATGTACATATCACCCAATGTGGAAGAAATAACTGTATTGTCAAAGCTCATAGAACACATAAATGTTATAGAGCACGATAGACAGTTTGGCCCATGAAAGTTAGATTGTGTTTGTAATTTTAACTAGGCATCACTATCCCACAATACTGTGAAATTTGGGAAATTATGTAACCACTTAATCACAATAAAGAATTTGATCTATCTAGTGGGGGTAGTGGTGTGTTAAATTCCCCAATAATTAATGTGTTTGGATCTATGTGAGATCTGAGGAAAAGTATTGGTACTCCGTTGTTTGGTAAATATATATTTTGAATTGTAATATCCTCCTGAAGGGGAGATCCTTTAATTAGTATGTAGCGACCTTTTTTATCTCTTCTTACTAATTTGAATTTGAAATCTATTTTATCTGATATTAGGATTGCAACTCTCACCTGTTTACGGGGGCATTTGCTTGGTAGGTTTTGTTCCAGCCTTTCACTATCAAAATGTGTTTGTTTTATGGGCCAGGTGTGACTTGTGAAGGCAGCAGATAGAAGGATCTTGCTTTTTAACCAACTAGACAGTCTATGTCGCTTAATTGCAGAGCTTCTGCTTGGCAAAGGACATAGCTAGCAAGATCAATAGAAAGCCCATGGATGATGAGAAGATCTTCACTAGCCATAAAACAGACAAGGGTCTCATATCTAAAATATATATGGAACTCAAAAAATTAAATCCCCCAACAACAAATCCTCAAAGAAACAACTGCCCAATAAATAAGTGGGCTACAGACTTAAAGAGAAACTTCTCTGAAGAGGAAAGAAAAATGGCCAATAGAAACATGGAGAAATGCTCAAGCTCCCTAGCCATAAAAGAAATGCAAATCAAAACAACACTGAGATAGCACCTCACCCCAGTTAGAATGGCTATAATCAAGAACTCTAATAATAACAGATGCTGGAGGGAATGTGGACAGAAAGAAACCTTACTCCGTTGGTGGTGGGAGTGTAAACTTGTTCAAGAACTTTGGAAAGGGGCTGGGAAGTTGGCTCAGAGGTAGAGAGCTTGCCTTGCATGCCTGAGGCCCTGGGTTCGATTCCTCAGCACCACAAAGCAAAAAGAAAAAAGCCGGAAGTGGCGCTGTGGCTCAAGTGGTAGAGCGCTAGCCTTGAGCTGAAGAGCTGAGGGACAGTGCCAGATCCAGTGTTCAGGCCCCATGACCGGACCCCCCCCCCAAAAAAAAGACTCCACATAGAGCTCCCCTATGACCCAGCAGTCCCACTTTTGGGCATTTACCCAAACGATCACAAACAAGATCATACTAAAGCTACCAGCACAACTATGTTTATTGCAACATTATTTACCATAGCTAAGATATGGAACCAACACAGATGCCCCTCAGTAGATGAATGGATCAAGAAAATGTGGTATATATACACAATGGAATTCTATGCCTCCATCAGAAAAAATGGCATTACCCATTTGTTAGGTAATGGAAAGACTTGGAAACAATTATATGAAGTGAAGTAAGCCAGGCCCAAATAAACATAGGTCCCATGGTTTCCCTTATTTGCCATAACTAGGATATGTCTGAGACAAGCAGAAACGATCAGGTAAGTTAATATTAGGCAAAATAAACCCCAAGATAAGGACTCAAGTGGTTTTTTTTCTTGTGATTGTTTCTAACATGTTTATAAGTTGATTTTCTCCATTATATTTCAAAATATTTTCTCATAGTTAATTATATTTGACAACATTGTTAAAGTGTTTCCTGATGAAACAGTTACTTTTCTGTATGAGTCTGTGAGAGTGATTCTGAAAAATTGTCTTTTCATTTGGTGGTCTGAAAAAGTCACTTTTACCAAAAGGGAGTGTATGTGACCTGCTGAAAGTGTAGATTGAAGAAAAAGGCAGAGGAAGCCATATCTCTATCTTTGAGAGCAGGGATATTTGCTTTCTCTGTTCTCAGGCATTACTGTTTATTTTATTTTGGCGGGGGGGGGGGGGTGTCCGGTCGTGGGGCCTGAACTCTGGGCCTGGGCCCAGTCCTCAACTCTTCAGCTCAAGGCTAGCTTTCTACCACTTGAGCCACAGTGCCACTTTCGGCTTTTTTCTTTTTGCTTATGTGGTGTTGAGGAATCAAACCCAGGGCCTCAGGCATGCAAGACAAGCACTCTACCACTGAGCCACCTTCCCAGGCATTAGTGTTTATGACTATGAAAGATTTCACTTAGGCAAGGATTCAACAGTCTCTCATTACTCAAACTTTTGATCTCAATTTGAATTGCATACCTGCTTTCCTGATTCTCCAGACTAAACACAGACTATCATGGGACTTCTTGTCGTCTAGAATCAGTCCAATTCCCATAACAAACACCCATTTGAGAAAAGTACAGTGGAAGATATCATGTAGGGTTTACATATACCGGTATATGATACAAACCATTCATTAAAGAAATATTTGTACATCTACTTCAATATAAAACTTTGAAACTATACCGTAATTGCTCAAGAATTCTCTCTAAAATGTAGTATAAAATATGAGAGCTGAAACTGATTATATTAGGACTAATAAGTGTCAGTGCCCTTCATTATTCTCTAAAGAGAAATAAAATCATTCATCTACAAACGTATCTTCTGCAATCATTAATTTAAAATACATAACAGCAACACTAACAAAAACTAACTATAGCAAAGTTTCAGAAGAAAAAAATCTATCTATCATCTATGTATCTATGTATCTATTTGTCTATCTGTATGGAGTTAGAAATCAACTCTGAGATGAACTCAGGCTAATGTAATAAAAAAGGAAATATGGCTGTGTACTCATACTTCATTACATACAGGACAGCAATGAAAGCCAAAATTCATTTCTCTCTGGCATTCACTAATAAAAGGACTTTTAACACATTATTCACCAACAAAACTCAAATGATAAATATTTCTTAAACATGTGAACGTTAGCTGGGTGATTTTCACTCACACCTATAATCCTAGATACTTAAGAGACTGAGATCTTGAAGACTATAGACTAAAATCCAGACTGACGAGAAAAGTCCCCACGACTCTTTTTCTAATGAATCAACAAAATATTGACTGAAGACATGTTTCATTTTATTCTTGAGTCATTAAGCCAAGGAAAGAAAGAGAGATCTGGAATTAAGGTCCTGGCATAAACACAAGGAATATGTAAATGAAGTAAACAAATAAGTAGCAAGGCAAATCTTTTCTAAATGTTCCATGATAGTAAATTTTTTATATTAACATAGTAAATCATGTGTTATTATGTCATAATCACCTTGAAAGTAAAATAAAGCAGTTACAATAGAATTAATCTCCTAAGGATATAGTTGATATTAGTCGAATCATCAACTGGTATAAATACTTGAAGGGCAACTGACAAATTGCTATAAATGGAATCTGAAGTAGCATGAAAAAAAGGAGTTAATTGGAGTTAGTCTTGTAAAGGGCTATACACTTTTGTGTGTACACACACACACACACACACACACACACACACACACTTTTTTCCTCCTTGAATACTCACAAAGAAAATTGAAGAAATCTTCCTTCATCGTTTTTCCATAATAAAGTTAAGAGCAAATATTTTGAAATATACTTTAATTCTTCATATAAAAGCTCATTTCCCGGGGGAAAAATTTCTTCCAAAACCCTTCCACTCTAATAATTAAGCCAATTCTATCTCCCATAGCTTTTTCCACTTATATAAAAGAGGACAAACCTAGGAAGATACCACATAGAAGCCATAGATACTGCCAATGACAAGGTAAAAATTAAATATCATTTAGAGAATATTTTCTCTCACCACTACAAGACAGCAAAATAGTTGTAAGAGTGGTATTTAACAAAACCCAAGAGTAACAAAACACTCAAGGAACTTGAATTCATTGCAATAATAATTACAACAAACAGTAAAGCCAGTCCAGATCTCTAATGGTTTTAAGTTAAGTGAATTTTCAGAGCTTTGGTTATCTTTGTTACTATTTTGATATACATTTCAAAATCCTAAATCTTCTGACATAATGGTCTTAAACATGTAATGGTGACTATATGTAAAAATGAAAAAAAAATACTTCTTTGTTCAAAATACATGTCTGCCCTTTCTATCTGTTACTACTAGGGGAAGAAAAAAATATTAACTTGAGTTGACTTTAACAATAGCTTATAGAAGTGTACATTACTTAAATTTTCTTTAAATTCTCTTTCCTCTAACCTTTACTAGGCTTGGTTAAGGATGGATTATTTTGGTATACCTTGAATAATTTTCTTTTGAATCCTAGGCTGGACTAATCAGTTTGTGTGTATTTAATTAATTTAATAATTAATTTAATTATTCCATGCCTCAGGTTGTATAAGATGTAACTAATGGTCATTTTTTCCCTTGTGATAAGTGCAAAGGTTCGTATTACTTCCCTGACAAAGTATCTCCTTTTAATGAGACTTAAATACAAGCAAGACATACAATTTTTCCCAAAGAAGTGTTAAAGCTGCACAACTATTGGATATTGAATTTTAAATTTTTATCTTTATGTAATAATCTATTAAATAAAATATGCTTAATTTGCTTTATTCTCTTCTGACTGAAAGACTCAAATATATAATCTATTTTTATGCTTACAAATGCTAAATAGATTTTTCACCTAGTTTCTGGAATCTACTCATTAAACTGATTCAAAGAGAATCACTTAGCAGTTTTCTCTAACCTATCCTTTGCATCTAATTGTTTGCAGTTGAGTCAATATATGTTTGTCTTTAAATGTTAAACACATAAGCAGCAATGTTTATGCTGTTTAAGTGTGATTAACTTGTGAAAAATGCATCAAGTGCCCTGAGATCTGCAGCATTTATTTAAAAACTATGTCTAAAGTTTTGAAGAATAAAAAATGGCTTGACAAGGAGGCAGCGCACAAAGATTCTGACACATCAAGGGAAGAAGATCAAACAGGAAGAGAGCAGGCATATTCCCACTGATGGCTTCAATGTCTGGCTGCACTGCAAGGGGCCCAGAGAACAGGCAGACATGAAAAATAGAGAAAGAAGAGAGACATGAATCTCAAGGTGAAGAAATGAAAGACCGTTTGACATTCAAAAATGATTTCTATTTTTGCAAGTTTTGCACCATGAATAAATTCAACTCAACCTAACTTAGTTAAGTCACAATGCAACTAGTTTTCTACATATGTAAAGAATGTAACAACAGCACATTATCTCTCATCAAATGTTTCTATTAAATAAATCTGAGCTTTCATAAATTTTCTTTTTGGTAATATGTTAATTATCCTTAAGTACTTGTTCAAAGGCATTTCAATTCAGCACTCCAATTTATGACCACAATGCATCTTGATCGATGTTACCCCTTTACAATTTTTCAATAACATCTAATATAACATAAAAAATAGATGGGTGAGATGGATTTTAAAATTTGTAAGACTTTAATTTATTTTCCACAAAACTTAGAATAAATTTTTACATTTCTTTATACATAATAAACGTTAATTGATTAAATGACATGATCTAGCTAAGCACTGACTGGAACATTTAATTATGTTCTCAGGGTTTTTTTGTATTGTCCAGTCATCTATTATTTTAAATTTCAATATTTAAATTAATTAAGTTGTGTTTCAAATGCAAGCTATTCCACCATCTGTATGGCACTGGCTTTAGGTTAGAATTAGTTATTTTCAAATTCTCTTGAGTAAAAGCATATAGATATAGCCAAATAGGGCAAAAGAAATGGGAAGAAAACTATACTAAATTAAAAGTATTGGATTTAAAATCACATGGCACATTTAAAACAATAGTAATAAAGACAGACCTCTTGTGTCCATATCTTGGGGTTCATTTAACTTAACATCATCATATATGGTCATATGTACACGCTTTTGAGCTTTTCAGCTCATCTGATAAGATTATCTTATATGTCTACTAATTACTGCAAATAAGGGAAACCATGGGACTTTAATTTCTTTGGGACTGGGTGACTTCACTTAATATGATTTTTTTCAAGTCTTTCCATTTCCTAACAAATGGGGTGGTGTTGTTCTTTCTGATGGAAGCACATAAATCCATTTTCTTGGTCCACATTTTCTTGATCCACTCATTTACTGAGAAGCATCTGGTAATGTACTCACTGCATTACTCATGTAACTGTAACCCCTCTGTACAGCATCTTTACAATGAAATAAAATTAAAAAAAGAAAAGCCAAATGATGATTTTTAAATATCTTTTAAAAAGTAATGGATTTAAGAATGTATTAGACCTAGATTAGAAGTTTACTTTTAAAAAGTGGGATTTTGTTTGAAATCCAGTAGAATCCAGATAGGGACTGTTAGCTTATTTCAAATGTCTTTGGTACACACACACCCACACACACACACACACACACTTCTTCTTCTTCTTCTTCTTCTTCTTCTTCTTCTTCTTCTTCTTCTTCTTCTTCTTCTTCTTCTTCTTCTTCTTCTTCTTCTTCTTCTTCTTCTTCTTCTTCTTCTTCTTCTTCTTCTTCTTCTTCTTCTTCTTCTTCTTCTTCTTCTTCTTCTTTCTTCTTCTTCTTCTTTCTTCTACCACTGAGCCACCTTCCCAGCACCTTTCCTATCATCTTAATGCATTCAGTATTTCATTTTGAATTGAAACATTGCTTCCATCAACACTAAAATAAAATATATAAAAATACTAAAGTTTTAGTTACATAATCATATACTATTAAATAGCATTAATGAGCCATGTCGGCAATCCTGATTTTAAAACCTGAAAGAAATTAGAAATTAAGAAGAAATGTGATAATTAAGAATTATCTGAGGAATAATGAGACTATTGGAACAATTTAATCAAGAGATAGTGTTTTCCATTAAAAGTATTTCTCACGCACGGGGGATGGGAAGGGATGGGAAGGGGAAACAAAGGAGGAGGCTACAATGTTTGATAAAAAATGTACTCATTATCTTGCCCATGTAATTGTAACTCCTCTGTACAGTATTTTCACAATAAAAAAATAAAAAAAATTCTCACCCAGTTTGTATTTATATTATAATAATGGAAACTTTGACTTGAGAGTATCAATGTTGCATTTTCCCCAATCTTCATTTTATTTATGTGTTAAGACTCAAGATTGTGAATGTCTTTCCTTTGTGATTTGGTAAAATAATTAACTGGAAATATATAATACAATATTTGAGATGAACTCCAATTTTTAATCCCAGTATAATCATTCTACACTTCCATTTATCAACTACAGATGGACGGTTGCTAGGGATATTTGACTGAGAGGGAAAAGTATTTCACTAGGATTTTTTAAGGAAAAACTTTCATAAGCCCTTTCAAGGAACTAGAAGATCATTTTCAGTGTGACTAATGTCAGTATTACCATTTTGACTTTCATATTACTCTGAACTTGATTGAAATGTTTTTATTATTTTTTTAATTTTATTTTATTTTATTTGAGAACATACTGTACAGAGGGGCTATAATTACATGGGCAGGATAATGCATACATTTCTTACCAAGCATTGCAGCCTCCTCCTTTGTTTACCCTTCACCTCCCTTCCCAGCCTCCCCCCTCCCCCCACCCAATTATATCCCCCTCCCCCCCCACACCGACATTATAAAGTTGGTTTTGACCTGACATTTTGCACTTCTCATTGTTGCAACAGGTCCACCTGAATCCTTAAACGACTTGTTTGTCCCCATCTCCTCCACATGTTATACTGACATCAAATATAGTGAAAGCGGGGGTTACACTGTGGGGGAGGGACATACAAAGCAACAAAGAAATAATCTTATAAATGCGTTAGAAACACATGCATGAAAGAAACGAAAACATTAAAATACATATTTAAGGGTTCATTTTCCTAACATCACATTATCTGACCTTTTCGGCTTGACTCATACCTATACTAGATATTGCAAATAAGGGAAACCATGGGACCTATGCTTCTTTGGGCCTGGCTTACTTCACTTAATATAATTTTTTCCAAACCTTTCCATTTCCTAACAAATGCGGAAATGTCATTCTTTCTGATGGAGGCATAGAATTCCATTGTGTATATATACCACATTTTCTTGATCCATTCATCTACTGAGGGGCATCTGGGTTGGTTCCATATATTAGCTATGGTAAATAATGCTGCAATAAACATAGTTGTGCTGGTAGCTTTAGTGTGGTCTTGTTTGTAAACATTTGGGTAAATGCCCAAAAGTGGGATTGTTGGATCATAGGGGAGATCTATGTGAAGTCTTTTGAGGAACCTCCATACTGCTTTCCAAAGTGGTTGAACAAGTTTACATTCCCACCAACAATGAAGTAAGGTTCCTTTCTGTCCACATCCCCTCCAGCATCTGTTGTTGTTAGAGTTCTTGATTTTTGCTCTTCTAACTGGAGTGAGGTGAAATCTCAATGTTGTTTTGATTTGCATTTCATTTATGGCTAGGGATGTTGAACATTTCTTCATGTGTCTATTGGCCATCCTTCTTTCTTCTTCAGAGAAGCTTCTCTTTAAGTCTTTCGCCCACTTATTTATTGGGCAGTTGTTTCTTTGAGGATTTGTTGTTGGGTGGTTTAATTTTTTGAGGTCCAAGTATATTTTAGATATGAGACCCTTGTCCGTTGTATGGCTAGTAAAGATCTTCTCCCAATCGGTGGGCTTTCTATTGATCTTGCTAGCTATGTCATTTGCCCTGCAGAAGCTCTGCAACCTTATGCAATCCCATTTGTCTAACCTTTCTTTGATTTGTTGTGCTTCCGGGTCTCTATTCAGAAAATTTCGGCCTGAGCCAAGGAGACCTAGGGTTTCTCTTATTCCATCCTGTAATGTTTTCAGAGTGTCTGCTTTGAGTTCAAGGTCTTTGATCCATCTGGAGTTGATTCTGGTGCAGGGTGATATATAAGCATCTAGCTTTAGTTTTCTACATGTAGTTAACCAATTTTGCCAGCACCATTTACTGAAGAGGCTGTCTTTCTTCCATTCTATTGTTTTAGCTTCCTTATCGAAGATTAGATGGCTATAGGTCTGTAGGTTCATTTCTGGGTTTTCAATTCTATTCCATTGGCCCTGAGGTCTGTTTTTATGCCTATACCAAGCTGTTTTGATTACTATGGCTTTATAGTAGAGTTTGAAATTTGGTATTGATATTCCTACAGCAGTATTCTTTCCGTTGAGGAGCGTTTTTGCTATTCGGGGTCTTTTATTGTTCCATATGAATTTTTGGATTGCCTCTTCTATTTCCTTGAAGAAGACAAGGATGCCCACTCTCTCCACTTCTCTTCAATCTAGTATTAGAATGCCTAGCTACAACAATAAGACAAGATGCAGACATAAAGGGGATCCAAATAGGGAAAGAAGAAATAAAACTCTCCCTCTTTGCAGATGACATGATCTTGTATTTAAAGAATCCCATAGACTCCACTCCCAAATTACTCAAGCTGATTCAAAACTTTGGCAAAGTAGCAGGTTATAAATTAACCCCCCAAAATCAATGGCTTTTCTGTATGCCAACAATGAGAAAAGTGTGGCTGAAATTAGGAAAGCTACTCCATTTGTAATAGCCCCACAAAAAATAAAATACCTAGGAATTAACTTAACCAAAGAAGTGAAGGACCTCTATGATGAAAACTTTAAAATCTTGAAAAAGGAAATCAACACAGAACTTAAAAAATGGCAAAACCTCCCATGCTCCTGGATTGGCATGATTAACATCGTGAAAATGGCAATACTTCCCAAGACTATCTACAAATTCAACGCGATACCTATCAAAATTGATTGAATGTTTTTAAAGAGAATTATTTGAGATGCCTACAGTATTAAAACTGCCACTCAATATTGATAAAATTTCACTTGAAAGAAAATTATATATTACTTTTAATCAAATTTCTATAGTGTCATTATGACTTTTACAAAGACCAGGGACTATGAATTAAGTGAAATTAAAATATTTTTAAGTTAATCTGTTCATTTGATTTTTGCATATGTTCACTAAATCAGAAATTCTATGTTGTCTGTGTTTGCATTGTACATTCTGGAGTGAATGCTGTTCTCATAAAATTTTTGCTTACATATGCTCTTTTTCAGGAGCGTAAGAAAGGGTTTGGAAGGTTCAATATGGTAATAAAAGGGAAATTTATTGCAGGTTAGCTAAGAGAAATCGGCATAACTTTGAATTCATCTAATATATGTTTTATACAGTTAAATATGAAGCAAAGAAAGAAATGGAATTCCTTTCAAGCCATAGTATATTATCATTCAACAATTTAAACACTATAACTGCTTAAACTTGCCAAAGGCTCAACTCTATCTCCCCGAAAATTGTAAAGTCTATCCAGATTGTAGTAAAAAAGGCTATTTATTTTGAAGTGTAATCTTTAGTGTTGTTATCCCTACAGCATGATCAAAATAGGATTTCAGACTCTGCATTGAATTTTATTTCATGTATCTCTCAACATTCAAGTTCCCTAAGATTAATATAAAACATTTCAAAGAAAAGAGTAGTATTATTTATACGGTGATCTGTGACGAATAATAAATATCTTAAATGCTGTGCTGATCATCAGTGTTATACTATTTAACTACCCCCATGATTTTATTTGTTCCAACAAAAATCTGTAAGCTTCAATTAAGAGCACCTGTTTCATCTGTGTTGACAATTATATTATAATGGGTTAACCAAAGAACCATCCTTCCTTTTCTTCTTTCGTGTTCAAATATTTACTTCGAACAATTTCCTATTCAGTGTCTTCTTTTGATTTTCTGTTCTGTTTTCATTTTTAACCAAACTTACAAAGGGAAAAAAAAAAGACCTCAGTTGTATTTTCTATTATTATTTCTCCTCTAAATATAAACACCCTTTTCCTACTTGAAATTTCTAAGCCCATTGTCACTCATTTCCTTGGCATAATTTTGACCTCTTATTTTTTCCCTTGATGGATACTGTCATTTTCTTCCTTCAGTGATATGACCTCCTTGTTTCCCCACGAAACATAATTTCTGATTTTCTGCTATAATAGAATCTAAAGCACACTGATCTCATTTATTTTATACTTTGAGAGGACTTTTTGCTTAGCTTATCTAAGTCAGTTTCACTCATTTTGAATTTCTGTAAAGAATTCACTTCTATGTTTTGTAACAATAGTTTATTTTTTAAATTTATTATAAAGGTGATGGACAAGGGGGTTATAGTTGCATGAGTAAGGTAATGAGTACATTTCTTTTTAAACACTGTTACACCTCCCTCATTTTCTTCCCCTTACCACTCCTCACTCCCCTCTCTGCCCAAGCAGTAAAGTTCATCTCCAAAATAGTGTCTAGTGAGTATCATTGTTGCATTAGTTCATGTTATGTCCTGTTGTTTCTGTGATTCCTATTTTCTTCCATGGATCAGATAAGCTCACATACAATACAAAGGGTACAAAAAACTAAAACAGAAAGAAAAAAAGAGAAATAACTGCATACAGGACATAGTAAGTACCTCTTGTTTCCAATTCTTGGAGTCCATTTTGGTATGCTATGCATTTAGCAGTTGTGATACTCTGCTAAGTATATCATAGACATATTTTAGTTATTAAAAAAAAGGGAAATTATGTAGCCTGTATTTCTTTGGACCTAGCTTGCTTTGCTTAAGGTAATTTTTCTAGGCTTTTCCATTTCCTTACAAATGGGGCAATAGCATTGTCTCTGATGGAAGCATAGAACTCCATTGTATGTATATATACATCTTGCTGATTCATTCCTCTCCTGAGGGTATCTGGGTTGGTTCCATACCTTAGCTATGATAAAAAAAAAAAAAAAAACGCTGCAATGAACATGTAATGCTGCTGGGGATGTGGCCAATCTAATGCTACTACACTGTTTTTGGGAGTGTAAAGTTGTTCAACTACTCTGGAAAGCAGTATAGAGGTTCCTCAAAAAGCTAAACATATACAAGATGAGGGAGTAACAATGCTCAAGAGGAAATGTACTTATTACCTTACTCATGTACCTACAATCCCTCTGTACAGTATCTTTACAATTCCCCTATGACCCAGCAATCCCACTCCTGGGCATTTACCCAAAGGACCATAAACAAGACTATACTGAATTTACCATCATTTCTATTTATTAGCCAAATATTTCTTTAGACAGCTGGGAAAGAAAAGCTTCTAATATTATATTTAATCATTTTCCTAAAAAATTTGTAGAACATGTATAAAGTCTAATGGGATCATTATATGCATTTTCTTCACTAATTTCTGTTTATTTTTCTCCTTTGCAAATTATATTTTATACACTACTTAGATTTCCTTCTCAATCTCCAGAAATATACTTTTATAGATCATAATTCCTACCCAAATAATTTTCCAAATAACTTCTATTTGCAAAATAATTTTTCATTAAAACCATTTCATTGAATTAAATATGTCTATTTTGGAATAAGACATAGTATTTAATTTTTAATATTTATTAAATGTTTAGAAATTTTATATTTTACTAGATGTGTGCTTTGTTTTGGTCAAATATGACATTTTTTAAAATATTAATTGATAACTATTTTCATGAAATATGGGAACTTGGAACATACTGTCACTTTGACTTTACCTGTAAGATTCTCCTAAGTTGTCTTAAGTTTTAGCACCTCTCACATGAACATTTTTATTTAAATGTATCAAGAGAAATATATCTGCTTTCCCAATCTTATTCAATTTTCTTCCCTAAGGGTCAACTTCAAATCAATTTTGGAAGAGAATACATTTTATGAGTACATATTATTTGTATGTGGCTGTAATACATAGTTCTACATTAGGAGAAATAATCCCTCCCCTATTTATTTTCATGAATGAATTGACATCTGGTGTTTTCCAAATGGACTATATGTTGGCTTTCTTATTTTTATTTATTTTTAATATAACTTTTAAAATGGAAGGTGAATTACAAAATCATGATTTTTTTCTAATATCATTGTTTTCTTTGTGTCTATTATTTTGAATGAGGTCACTACAAATTCCTAAGTGTGTGATGTACTTTCATGTTGGTCTCATTTCTTATATTTACTAATATTCTATCCAGGATACATTTAAGAAGATGCAGTTACTTTGTTTTGATTTGATGGTCATGATATATTTTTTCCTTTGAAGCCTCCATTCCTTCGTCACGAATTTTGAATGTAAAAATGTAAAAAAGAGAAAACATGTTTACTAGTATTAAGAATGCTTGAAAAACAATTTACACTAACAGCAAACTTTTTCCTTTCTTTTTTGAATTAAGTTTTTTATTGTGAAAATATTCTACAGAGGGGTTACAGTTACATGAGCAAGGTAATGAGTACATTTCCTAACAAGCATTGTTGCCTCCTCCTTTGTTTTTCCCCTACCATCCCTTCCCTCCCATCTCCAGGGCTACACCCCTAAGCTCACCTCTCTACCTCCCACTCCTCTACCCCTCCACTCCTCCACCCCTGCCTAAATTGTAAAGTTCATTTTTCTGTCTTGTACATATCGTTGTTGCAATGGTTCACTTGTATCCCTATTTAAACAATTTGTTTTTTCCCTTCCCCTCCACAAACTATACCAACATCAAATACAGTGAAAACAGGTGTTATACTGTGGGAGAGGGACATACAAAGCAACAAAGAAATATCTTTTAAATATGTTAGAAACAATAGCAAGGAAGAAAACAAAAAATACTTATGTCCTTATCTTGGGGTTCATTTTGCTTAACATCATCTTATCTGACCTTTTCTGCTTGTCCCAGCATATACTTATGCTTTATTGCAAATAAGGAAAACTATTGGACCTTTGTTTCTTTGGGCCTGGCTTACTTCACTTAATATAATTTTTTCCAAGTCTTTCTATTTCCTAACAAATGGGGTAATGTCATTCTTTCTGATAGAGACATAGACTTCCATTGTGTACATTTTCTTGATCCCCTCAGTAGATGAATGGATCAAGAAAATTGTTATTCTTTCTGACATTGTGTTGCTATATAGCCCGAAATTTCATTCAACCCGTGTGTGTGTGTGTGTGTGTGTGTGTGTGTGTGTGTTTGTGTGTGTGTGTCTGTGTGCCACTGCCTCCTGTTGTTGCTAGGCTTTCTTGCCCATAACTAGTGCTCTAACACCTCAGGCATCCCTCTAAATCAGCTTTTTACTAGTTAATTTGAAATGAGATTTTACAGGCATTTCATCTTAGGCAGGCTTCCTACCATGATCCTCTGATCTCGGTCTCTGGAGGAAAGCTAGCACCAAAAATGGAGAATGAAGTATATAAATAAATAAATAAATCAGATAAGAAACACTGATGTGAAGATGGAGATATCATAATTTTTATACAGGGCCATCTGTGGTGGTTCTTGCCTGCTATCCCAGTTACTTATGAAGAGAAGACTGTAAGAAGTTTGAAGCCAGCTGGTGCAATTAGAGAGGACCTGTTACACCGAACATCTGCACAATGTAACATGCACCTGTGATTTCCGTTATGGTAAGAGCTGTAGGCTCAGCAGCCCTAGGCACCCAAAATGGTACTTAATTTGGAAAATAAAGAAAGAGGCAAGTAAGGTCAAGTGTTATATTGCATGCCTTGTAAGCATGAGTCCCTGAGTTCATATGTTAAAATCTACATAACCTACATATATATGTGAATATACATATGTATAAAAGTTCAGATATATGTGTGTGTATATATATATATATATATACTATATCTATATATAAAGTGAAGATAAGTAATACAAATTCTTTGTGAATTTTAAAGAAAATAGTGGTGAGGCAAAAATGGCATTCATGATTAAGATTCTAGGAACCATGATTTTCTAGAATCTATTCAAACAATTTTACTTTTATTCTCATTCTAAAAGATGTACAAGGGCTGGGAACGTGGCTTAGTGGTAGAGTACTTGCCTAGCATACATGAAGACCTGGGTTCAATTCCTCAGGACCACATAAACAGTAAAAGCCAGAAGTGGAGCTGTGGCTCAAGTGGTAGAGTGCTAGACTTGAGCATAAGAAGCTCAAGGACATTGCCCAGCCCTGCATAAAGGAAAATAGTCTAATTTTAAACATTTTAATAAATTTAAGGAACAGTCTCAAGAAACAAACAAGTAATATGATCATGCATTTCAGAATGCCAAAAAAACTCTATCTTGAAATTTATCCATGTGAGTAGGGACTGAATTATGACTTATAAAAGAAACATAGGAATATACACCATTTTCTCAATTTTTCCAGGTTTGTGAATATTTCCTTTTCCTTATTTTGTCAGTACTGGGTTTTGAACTCAGTAGCTTACAGTCTTACTTAGCATTTTCCACTCAAGGTTGGTGCTCTACAACTTGAACCACACCACGACTTCTATTATTTTACTAGTTAATTGGAGTCTCTCAATTGTCTCCCCAGGCTGGCTTTGAACTGGGATCCTTACATCTCAGTCTTCTAAATGGCTAGGAGACCATCATTAATTATCAGCATCCAACTAAATATTTTAAACACAAGTATTTTCAGTGTTAGGAAACGTAGAAATGTAAATGAATTACAATATCCTTGTATATTTATTTACATGCTACAAACATCTATACTCTTCAGCATTAAAAGTTTGAAAAAATTGTAGTGTATTTTCTTACTGTAGTATACGAGGTATAGTTTTAAGAATTAAGCACAATGTTTGAAATGAATAGTTTTTTTTCTCTTTTTGATGGCCTGATAATATTTATTGGCGATCAATAACATTCAATAGTCTATAAACTTGATTTTCCCTCTTTAAGGCAATATTTTGAAGTAAAAATACAGATACCAGTGACAGATCTCTGCTCTTCTGGCTTCAGTGAGGACTCAGCCTATTTTCTCCATGTTGTAGGCTATCACTATTATGTTCTGGGAACCAAATGAAATAGATTTCTAAGAATATTATTGATAGTATGCTTAATAGTTTGGAACAGCAAATTTAATTAACTTAAAATATTAAATATGACTCTTCAGTGAAAAATACACTGCTTACATAATTTTCTGATTTTTAAATGTTAAGAAATTTAATAGCTGTCCTAAATTGTGAAACTATATAAACTCAGTAATACATTGATTATACATAAAAGCAGAGAACCCTAAAGTCTTCTGCTAGTATTCCATTGTATTCCTAGTGAATACTCAAAATGAGTATTTTACTTAATACAAATTATAGCTTCATTCTTTAATTCTTTTTTAATTTAATTTAATTGTAAAGGTGATGGACAGAAGGATTATAGTTGTATAGGTCAGGTATTGAGTATATTTCTTGTAAAACATTGTTTCCCCTCCCTCAGTTTTTGCCCATCCCCGCCTCCAGTGCTCCGCACCAAGTGGTAAAACATTTGCAACATATTGTCTTATGAATATCAATGCTGCAGTGGTTCACCCTTTGTCCTTTGTCTCACCATTTTGTTGTTCCCCTTCCCTTCCCTAATTCAAATAAACATATACTCATAATGTTGAAATTTCATGCTCATTTTATTTTGCAAAATTAATGCTTAAATTGCATGTTAAGAGACTTTAATGCCACAATTCCTTATTCCTTTCTGTATTAACATATTTATGTATGTATAATATATATCAATATATAACACAAATTAATTTATGTATGTATGTATGTATGTATGTATGTATGTTTGAGGACTGTGACTTAAACTCAGGGCTTTGGGATCTTGATGGTATTTTTACTTGAGGCTGACACTGTATTAGTATTTGAATCACAGTCCAATTTCAGTAGTTTATTGGTTAATTAGATAAGAGTTTCACTGCCCGGGCTGACTTTGAAGCATAGTGCTTAGATCTCAGCTTCCCAAATAGCTTTAATTATAGTTGCCAATCACCAGCATCCAGCTTCTGTTTCTTGTCATGGAGATATTATCTTCAAAATCCACCTATGAAGATCTTACAATAAGCATCTTTGCATCTCAAAATAGTAAAATATCCTACAGATTCTGACTAATTTTTATAAGACAATGTAATTTATCTTAGGATGTACTGCTTTCATGACGCTCATAGCCTGGATTAATAGTGTAAGCTAACTATCTGTAGTTATATTAATTAATCTTTCATTAAATTTTCTTGTCTTTAACCTGATTATAACAATAATATCTATGATTGCTATGAAGAGTAAAACAAATTAATATTTCTAAAATTATTACGAAGTACCTATGATTAAATGTGTTCTTACTGAATGCTAGTTATTCTCATCCAAACAATGAGCTTTTGATATGTATTAGAGTTTGTTAATAGTACTAACTCTAGGATGATATGGTTGTAGAAGAAATGTAAAAAGTGGAAAGCATTCTTTAGGACTTTGGTTACTGTACTGCTATTTTTCTGTTACATTTAAAATAGGTTTTGGTTATATTAAAATTATGCCACAAACAAATGTCATTAAGTGAATTAAAGCATTAATAGAGAAATCTAGGACACAGGAGACAAGATTATTCTTAAAGAGATGATCTTATTAAGATTATTGTTAAGGAGACAAAATAGAGAAAAAGAGCAGAGCAGAGAAGAGAAGAGAGAGAAGACAAGACAAAGGAAGAGAGGAGAGTAGAGAAGAAGAGACAAGAGAGAAGAAGAGAAGAGAGGAGGAGAAGAGAAGAGGAAAGGAGTGGAGAAGAAAGGAGAGGAGAGGAGAGAAGAGAAGTGAAGAGAAGAGAAGAGAAGAGTAAAGAGAAGAGAAGAGAAGAGAAGAGAAGAGAAGAGAAGAGAAGAGAAGAGAAGAGAAGAGAGAGGAGGGACAAAAGAGAAAAAGGGAAGAAGCCAAGGACAAAGATGAGCAGAAGAAAAAAGAGGGCAAGAAGAAGAACATGTTGGTTGTCAGATTGTTTTGGGACAGAAAGAACAATGACAGCTGAAGCAAAAGGAGGAGTGAGTAGAAGAGCAAAGAGTAAGAAGAAGGGTGAGAAAGAGAGAAGGAGGAGGTAAAGGACGAAGAAGGGGAAATCAAGAAAAGGAGAAAGAAATAATAAAAATGTTGGAAATTTGGAGAGTAGCCTATGTGGCAAATGAGTAGCCTTTTTATCTTAAGCAAAATGCACATAATTAAATTCTTAGGGAATTAGTAAATACAAGAGAAAATGCAGCTGGATCGCCAGTGAAGATCACTATTTTTCAAAACATATAATGCAGAACTTACTAAATGTTCTTTCCTTACCTAAACTTGGCAGGTTTAAGAAGTTCCTTTTATTCTGGTTTCTTTTTGGCCTGTGTTTTAGGGGAAAAATTCAAGAAACTATATTTAAGGGTAGACTTTATTGCAATTGTCTTCACTGAAGTTTGTGAGACATTTTCATTCCTTCTGCTCTCTCTTTTTTAATCATTTTTCCATAATAATTGAAGGTTTTGAACTCTTTCCCTTTGTGTGTCATCAGATAAATTCAATTAATGCTTCTATTTCAATTATCCTAGTTTCTTTTGTTCAATTTCATCCTCTTTTCTATTTTATATAGAAGTTATCCATTATTTCTGTGATGGTTACATTCATCTTTTAATTTAGTATTTCTTTGATTCTAATCATCTCCCTTATAAAAACTGAGCAGCTGTGTGATATAACGTTCTCCTATTTTACTCAGATTTTATTTTTCCACACTTTTAACTACACAGACTAGATTTTAAAACTTTAAATCTGCTAAATTATTATCCTCACTATGTGCATTCATTTGATTTGTCCTTCCTAAGTTTACTAATATTTTCATTGAAATATTTTACAATATTTCTTACATCAAACAAATTGCATAGGTGTTAAAATTTCAATAATGCTTTGACTAATTTAACAAGACTATATTTCATATGGCTCTCATGTTCAGAAATAGGCCTTGGCTATATTTACATTCTTCATCTCATTTCCTAAGTTATTGCTTTTCTCCTATAATCAAATAAGTAGGAAACTATATTGCAGTTGGATTAAAAGTTCAAGTATTATAGGCCAAGATACTTGACTCAGAGATAGCAAAAACATCTATTTCTTTATTTTTCTAGAAACAAACATGCGATTAAGAAAGGGAAATTGTTCCATTGGTAATTACAGGTGGAATTTCAGCGAGCGATGGGAATAATCTTGCTTACTGCACAATGGGACATGATACTATTGAAGCTATTTCGTAAAAAAAGATAAATATTGATTCATTACTTCTAAGTCAGTAATGCTATATAGATGTCTCCTTTTATGCCTTATAGTATGTGTGTGTGTGTGTGTGTAGTTCTCTGCAGTAAAGGGACTTGTTAGTTACACTGTCTTACAATCTAGTATAGATATTTAGGTATTTTTGAAAGTATTAATAGCTAATGTATTTGGGGCATCTGTGGGTATTGTGAATTTTATAAAACTAATATTATTTAATGACAATGGAAAGAAATAGCTCAAGTAAGATTTGTTTTAAATTACCTGATCGAAATTCAAGAGAATTAATTACTCTAGACTATATGAGACTATACTATAGACTATATTACTGTATGAGAAATGTAAAAAAAGGCTCTACTGTGTTCTACCAAGAAAAGAAATCTGAATTGTTCCAGAAATGAGTTTTGGATTTATATTGACTAATTAGAAAATGATATTCACTGCGAGTATTTGAAAATGGAAGACTTAAATATCTTCTATGGAAGTGACTAAAGATTTCAGCATCAGTTGATATTATATTTTACAATTGAAGGATTCTGGAAAGATCAGTCTTCATTAGTGAGAAATTTGAATATCAGTCTGGAAGTGCAATTTATTAGATAATAGGAAACAGCTAAACATTTGAGCAAGAACATGACATGACAGAAGGTTCATTTCAGGTATATTGAGCTATGAGATTATGAAAAATGAATATAAAGATGGAAAACGATTGCTCTTGAAGGATTAAAACCTATCAGAGAAGAGAATTCAGCTTGAAGAGAAGTAACAAAAGACCATCTTATAAAAGGATGAATTAACATTTTAGCATGCAGAGATAAGATATGAAAGTAGAACGCAGAAAATGAGTAATATGCAAATATTAAAAATCTTCTCTAATGAGTAAGTCAGATAAAATAATTAATTTTCCTTGGGAAAAAAGGAATTTTAGTCTTCTGATGCTGTCAATAAATAGAATCTTATGCTTTCATCAATGATTATATAATTTCTCTTAAAAATAGTATTCTATAAATTAATAAAAATCTATAAATTAATAATATATCTATAAATTAATGCCTTGTGAAGCAAGGT
This sequence comes from Dipodomys merriami, assembly GCF_024711535.1. NCBI lineage: Eukaryota > Metazoa > Chordata > Mammalia > Rodentia > Heteromyidae > Dipodomys > Dipodomys merriami. The sequence continues at coordinate 4,864 of NW_027203769.1, read as the reverse complement.
ACTATTCTCTCACACCTGTAATCTTAGCTACTCAGGAGGCTGCATTCTGAGGATAGCAGTTCAAAGCTAGCTCAGATGGGAAATGTCACAAGACTATCCTTAGTTAACAAGTGCAAGTGTGGCTAAGAGATAGAGTACCAGCCCCTTGAGCAAAGAAGCTAAGGGGCCGTGTGAGTGCCAATACCAGAAAATGAATGTATATACACATTTGTTTGTATATTTATATATCTACATATAATATATTCACACATATATCCATTTCTCCTTGTGTACAGAAAACTATACTACAGTATAGAAGATAGAATATAGAATAGAATATATTATACATGATTAATAAAAACTCATATAAAAGTTCATATATATGAATAACTGCTACGTATATAAATATAGACTATAGAATATATATAGAATTGAAATTGTAACATATTATAAAATAATTGTAGCATAATATATTGTAATATAATTTTATATAATATATAATATATAAATATAGAATATAGAATAGCTATAAATAAATATAGAATAAAAATGCTAATTCTATAAACTACACTAACATTATATATAGAATGCTTATTCTATATTTATATGTTATATTGTGATATGCATATGATTAACAAAAACTTACATAAAACTATTCTATTATTCAAATCCTATGTCTGAAAAAGTTGTAAAAGTTCCATCTAATTTTTTTATCTTCCAAGAGATCCCTATTTCATCTATGTTTCGATTTCCATACAGTCATTTTTGAATAATATGTGATTTCAAGAGAGTATACATCATGGTCTTCCTACACTTTAATGAGAAAAGGTATGTTTTGAAAATATATCATTTCAATTAAATGAAAGCAATTCTTTTTAGGAAGACCTTGAATTTTAAGGTAAAATATTATGGACAAATTTAATTCAAATAAGTGGAATGAAAGACTTTCTATAATTTTGTCTGTCCTATGCTCCCTGGAATTTTCAGAAAATAGAATATGTTAACTAGCTTTGTTAATCATATGGTCAACAAAATAAATTACAATAAATATGAGCTGCTTCTTACTCTCATGACATTTTATTTCCATGTATTATACTGTTATTCTTTTCATATGACAGGTACATTTTCTATTCTAAAAATTATCATGCACTTGACATCCATAATAAGTTTGATTCCTGGAGATTTTATCTAAGATTCTCCAATTGTATCATAATAGGCCTCTGATAATGTTAGAATTCCAGAATGTATGAATGAAGTCACCCAGATATATAGAAAAGGCACTAGCAATAAAATTTAGATATAATTTAGGGATATTCCACTTCTGCTCATGCCTCTTTCATTTATTGAGTCCTGTGATTATTAAGACATGGTCCATTTTTTTATAGTTTTTGTGTTTGATTACTGTTTCAGAGGTATATCACATTGTCTATTTGTATGCAAGCTTTCTTGACTCGCCTTATTTTGCTAAAGCCTACCATATTCAGCATACATGCTACACTCATAAATGAACTTTCAGAGTATCTCCAAGGTCATTATTACAAAAGGTTATTATTGTTGTTGAGGATAGTGAATATACGAAATACAGACATTGTTTTACTTCCTTTTCGAAATTTGCTTTGAGATAGTGAGATAATAATTTTGAATGAAGTTACATAGATATTTAATGTGATCTTCAAATAGGGTCTTTGAGGAATTGTTGTTGTTTTGGTGGTGGTTTCTTTTTCCTTCTGTTGCTTTTCATTTTAGGAAAAGTTAAAGCCAAAAATTTTGGATAAGGATCAAAATGGTCAGTGTTTATATTCTGGGAGAAATTAGCTCCAAATGTATTGACAGGATCTATAATAAAATTAGCATAGGCCAATTTTCTGAGAGCCAGAGACTTCACTACAGATGAGGAAAGCTCTCAAAAAAATCTGTGCAAAAAAATTTCTCCACGGAATCATGCTTCTTTTCATGGAAGAACTCCAAGATTATAAACATGGGTCTGGGCATGAAAAACCTTTCTCCATGCAGTACAGATAATAGGTAAGCAGGTGATCACCACTGTTCTCCAAGAAACGTAATCATCCTAATAAATACTGTTAGCTAGCTTTCCTTCATTATTAATGAAATATCAGATACTTTACAACAGCAGCTTCCAGATGGTCTACACACTCAGTTGTAGCACATGGATCTACACCTGTTATGTTAGTCACCCCTGATGTTATTTCCTAAAGAAAGTTTCCTTGAAATTCAGACAATATGGCTTTTATTACATTGCTAACTGTTCATCTGTTTTTATTTTAATACTAGTTATTGCAAATAAGGGAAACCATGGTACCTATGTTTCTTTGGCCTGGCTTACATCACTTCATATAATTTTTTTCCAAATCTTTCCACTTCCTAACAAAAGGGCAATGCCATTCTTTCTGATGGAGGCATTGACATTTTCTCGATACATTCATCTACTGAGGGGCATCTGGGTTGGTTCCATATCTTAGCTATGGTACATAATGTTGCAATACTTATAGTTGTGCTGGTAGCTTTAGTATGGTCTTATTTGTGATCATTCAGGAAAATGCCCAAAAGTGGGATTGCTGGGTCATTGGGGAGCTCTATGTGGAGTCTTTTGAGGAAACTTCACACAGCTTTCCAAAGTGGTTGAACAGTTTACACTGCCACCAACAATGCAGTAGGGTTCCCTTCTGTCCACATCCCCTCCAGCATCTATTGTTATTAGAGTTCTTGATTATAGCCATTCTAACTGGGGTGAGACCTCAGGACCAATGGAATAGAATTGAAAACCCAAAAATGAGCCCACAGACCTATAGCCATAGGACCCTTCGATAAGGGACCTAAAAAAATAGAAAGACAGACTCATCAGTAAATGGTGCTGGCAAAATTGGTTTATCACTTGTAGAAACTAAAGCTAGCTCCTTATAAATCACCCTCTAACAGAATGTACTCCAAATGGATCAAAGACCTTGGGGTAAAAGCAAACACTCTGAAAACATAACAGGAGGAAATAGGAGAAACCCTAGGTCTCCTTGGCACAGGCTGAAATTTTCTTAATAGAGACTCAGAAACACAACAAATCAAAGAAAGGTTGGACAAATATAATTGCATAAAATGGTAGAGCTTCTGCATGGCAAAGGTCATAGCTAGAAAGATCAATAGAAAACACATGGATTGGGAGAAGATCTTCACTAGCCATACAATAGACAAGAGTCTCATATAAAATATACCTAGAAATCAAAAAAATTAAATCCCCCAACAACAAATCCACAAAGAAACAACTGCCCAATAAATAAGTGGGATAAAGACTTAAAGAGAAAGTTCTCTGAAGAGGAAATAAGAATGTCCAATAAACACATGAAGAAATGCTGAACCTCTCTACCCATAAAAGAAATGCAAATCAAAACGACGAGATACCAATTCATTCAGTTAGAATGGCTAAAGTTCCTTTTCAACATAATGTCTTGTACATCTCATTGTTACAATGAATCAGCCTGTATCCTTATTTCAGCATTTTGTTATTTCCCCTCACCTCCCCAAATTAGAAAAATGTATATACAAGATGCAGGGCACCAGAATCAAATACAGTGACAACAGAGGTTATACTATGGGGGAAGAACATACAAAAGAAACAAAAAAATCACATAGTACATTAGAAACAACAGGGAAGGGATGGTATGTGACAAAAAAAAGGAAGAGGCAACAATGCTTGTTCATGTAACTGTAACCCCTCTACAGTATTTTTACATTAAAAAGTTATTAAATATACTAACATTATATACTAAAATATAAATATTAATATAGTATATATAATATATTTGAATATATTATGTATAACATATAAATAATCAAATATATTATATAATGCATATAAAATATGTATATATAATATATTATATAATATATATAATGTATATACATTGTATATATAATTTATATATAGATATATGTTTCTAACATATTTAAAAGATATTTCTTTGTTGCTTTGTGTGTCCCTCAAACATGGTATAACCCCTGGTTTCATCGTATTTGATGTTGGTATAGTTTGTGGAAGGGAAAGGTAAAAACAAACCGTATAAATAGGGATACAGGTGGACCCATTGCAACAATGAGATGTACAAGTTGTTATGTCAAAAAATGAACTTTACAACTTTGGAGGGGTGGATGGGAATGGATGGGAAGGGGAAAGAAAGGAGGAGGCAACAATGCTTGATACGAAATGTACTCATTACCTTGCTCATGTAATTGTGACCCCTCTGTACAGTATTTTCACAATAAAAAAATCTAACTTGCCCTCACTGGTGCAAGTTTTACGGCTTTAAACATCCCCTTTTCGAAAGCAATCTTATTCCACATGGTATTCAATGTAAACAAAAGTACAATTTTGTGACTTTTTAAATATTATTTTTGTGTATGAGTGATGAGTGGTGGTCTTGAGGCTTGAACTCAGGGTCTAAGACTTTTGCTCAATGCTAGAGCTCTACCACTTGAACTACAGCACAACTTCCATGTTTTTGTTCATGAAGTGAAAATTTGAGTCTCACAGACATTCATCCTTGGGGTGTCTCCAAACTGTATCCTCTGATCTCAGCCTCCAGAGTAGCTAGGGATTATGCCACTAGTGACCAGAATAATGTTTGTGATTTCTTTTGCTCTGATGATGCACTTTTCTCCTAGCAGAACTCCTGTTTTCTATTTCCAAAGTCAAACACCTGCTCGCCACACCAATGCATTTTCTGTTTTCTATTCCCATAGCACGTGCTTTTCTAGGGTTTTAAGACAGGTAATCCACTGCTGACAGCTCTCCCCATCACAACCTGATGGAGATTGATAAGGGATAAACTGGGGCAAGACCAAACCCAAGCTCATTCATCTTCCTCCTCTCAAGAGA
>NW_027203768.1:0-56744 GCF_024711535.1 Dipodomys merriami | reverse complement strand
CTCTTTTTTACTTGATAATGGGCTATTTCATGAGTATAATATGTTTTGTGATCTGTTTTCCTATTGGTCAGCCTGAAATTTTTTTTCAATTCTTTGGCTGTCATAGATAATATTGCTGTGATGATGCACAAGTTTTGAACTTAAGTGTATAAAAACTATAGGCAAACTTTCTAGGCTGTACAAAGTTTCTAGGCTGTTTGGTGTTTCTGTAACTAACTTCGTGAGGAACTTTTACACACTAATTTCCAAGATGAATGTGCTATTTTACAGTGTATGAGAGCTTCAATTTCTTTACATCCTTGCCAAACCTACTAATGCACATCTTCTTTTACCCATTCTGGTGAGTATCAAATGACATATCATTTCTATTTTATAAGTGATTTTACATGTGCTAATGCTATTAACCTCCTTTCCTCTGTTTACACATTGTTCGATTAAGAAATTTCAAGTCAAATTCTTTGTCCATTAATTTAGTTACTGGTCCATTTTTTCCTTGCTCTCCAATTCTTTTCTTTTGGAATAGGAGTGTTTACACCATGTTATTATATATTGAAAGTATGGTGCTCCTCATCCTCTCTGTCATCCTCTTCCTCTTCTTCTTCTTTTCTCTTCTTTCTCCTCCTTGTTCCTCTTTCTCTACTTCTTTTTTCTCCTCTTCCTCTTCTTCCTTCCTCTTACTCTACCTCTCTGGTTCCTCTTCTTCTTCTTCTCTGCCCCTCTTCTTCTTTCTTGGACCAAAGCTTCATACTGTCCTAGTAAGCACTCTACCACTTAAAACTGGACAATCCTAGTTTGTTTTTCACATAGGGTCTAGTGCTTTTACTCAGGCTTCCCTAGAATTGTGATCCTCCTGTCTTCACTATGAGTAGCTTTAATTAAAGGCATGTGTCTATATACTTGGCATATAATTGGTTTTGCTTTTTTTAAAAAAAATTATTTACTTTTTTTTGTTTTGGTCATGGGGCCTGAACTTGGGCACAGTCCCTCAGCATTTCACTTCAAGCTATCACTTTACCACTTGAGCCACAGTGTCCATTCCAGCTTTTTCTGCTTATATGGTGCTGAGGAATTGAACCCAGGGCCTCATGCATACAAGGCAAACACTCTACCACTGAGCCACTTTTCCAGCCCTATTTTGCTTTATTTTCATGGCAACTCTCAGCTAAAAATTTTCTTTGAGTCTCTGTGCACATTTTGAACCTGGAATTTTGAATGATGTTGGAAGTCAAGGCTACAAAGAATTTTGGAGAGAGGCAATGCTTTCTGTTACCTCTCCTTTTATGCTAGTGTCAGAAGATGAATGTACACCTTTTGGAGACAAAAGTGGAACGTTTTTGGATAAGGAGATGTGTTTGGGTGCTGTGTTCAAATGAAATGGTTAAGTCATATTGTCACTTTGATTGGATTGAAAAATATGCAGGAGAGCAATAACATACACAACTAGGTGTATGGGGGACTGAGTTCCCAGAGAAGTTTAGCAAAGTGGAAAAACACATACTGATTGTGTACTATCCTCAAGTCTAAGAACTTAGAATCAAGGGAGGGAAAATGAGAAACACACTTATTCAGGAGTTCTCTCTCTGCTTACAAATCACCATAATGTGTTACTTATTTCCTTGTCTTGGCCATTTTCTCTCAGCCAAGATCAACTAAAACGGAACCATAAAGCAACATAGCCTTCCCTCCTTTAACTGGTTTTGCATAGGTTATTTCTCAGTGATGAGAGTCTAACACATTGCTGAATTTAAAAATTGATTAATAAACAATTTGAATTAAGTGATTAGAATTGACTTAGTTACAGTGATGAAAATTGACATGCATTTTTAGAGAAGAATGACTGCCACAGTTGTGCATTAAAACTTTCTGAGCTTAGAAATGTATAATACATTACTCAGAGGAATCTTCTGGGAATAAAATCATTGCAATTTTTTAATCAGAAAAAGTAGGAATAATTTTGAGAATATAATTTAAGTCCACTTTTTGAACTTTGAGAAAACAAACACAAAGCTATTTTAATTAGAAAAAGTGTGTTATCTATTAAAGCTATATCAAAAGCTTTTTTAAAAGAAATTCATGTAAATAGGATCTCAGATCAAGAGGAACCAATTAAGAGCTTTACTATTCATACAAGTATGAGATAATTAGGACTAAGTTAGTATAAATAGGAAGAGATGATAAATTGATATGAAGAACACTTAAGGAATAAAAAAATTTTTATTTTCATCTTTATCAAAATCTATTTTTTATATTTATGTACTATATATTCTATATTAACATCTATATGTGTGTATATGTACATATATATATATATATATATATATATATATATATATATATATGCATTCACAAGCCTCATGAGTGACAAAAAAATCCAACCAACAAAAAAAACATGGGGAATGTAGTGAAAAAAACACAAATTCAGATATCAAAAGTGGCGTGGTGGGGTCAAGGGGAAAGACTAGACAAATGAAGAGGAAAAGGGGAAGAAAATGCAGGCAAGAGTCTAGTGTATAGCCTACCAAACAGAAGGGGATGGTAGAAGAAAGACTGGTGACAATGTTGAAAGAGGTAACACTGATCAAGGCATATTGTGTTTGTAAGCTGCTTTGTTTTCTGCCAATGCCTTTGTCCAATGACTTAATGATAAGACTAAAAAAATCACAATAAATTACAACTTTTAGCCAGTTACCTGTGGCTCATAACTGTAAATCTAGCTAATCAGGAAGCTGATATTTCGAAGCCAGTCCTTGTAGGAAAGTCCTTAAGATGATTATCTCCAATTAACCAGTATAAAGCTGGAAGTGGAGTTTTGGCCTAAGTCTTTGACCACCAGTATCAAGTGGAAAAGCCAAGAGAGAGTATGAGGTCCTGAGTTCAAACCCTGGGGCTGCTCCCCCCATGTAACACTTCAGTAAAAATTTATTTAGACAAAATATTTAAGGATAAATTTGCATTTTTTATGAGAAAGGCTGACAATTGATATTACTTCTCTAAATTCTGTAAGCAATCATTTGTTAAGGTTAGTTGGTATTTTAATTAATGAGTTGAAATTTTGAGATTAGAATTTTATAAACCTACACAATACTGGACTACGTAGGAATGGCTCCATTTCAATTTATTTTCTTTCTTTTTCTTATTTATTGTTTGTTTATTGTATGTTTATTTATTGACATGTCTTAGGGCTGGAAGTCTGGGCCTGGGCTCTGTCTCTGAGCTCTACTACTTGAGACACAGCTCCATTTCCGGCTTTTTTGATGGTTCCTTCGAGATAAGAGTATCATAATAGACTTTCTTGCGAAGGCTGGCTTTGAAACTCTATTCTCAAATCTCAGCCTCCTGAGATAGCTAGAATTACAGGCATGGGCAAGCATCACCTGGCATTCAATTTCAATTAGTAAAAATATTAAATGGTAGAGTGGTAAAGTATTGCAGTAAAAATCTTAAATTTATTTTGAAAATTTCTTTATATAATCACATTTCTTAAGATGAAATAAAATTTCTTTATATAATCACATTTCTTAAGATGAAATACTTCACATTTTAAGTAATTTGTTGCATGTTGAATCAGATTATTCAAATCATGTTTCTATCCTTTAATGTTATAGATTACTATCTAATCATGGATTTAGATTATCAGCAAAGCTTTCTACATATTCAAATAACTATTCTCTGTATGTTGTATTTTTTTTAGTTTGTTACAATATGGTATAATTCACTACATTTTATTCAAATGAGTTTTGTGGTCATATAATTAAAAATAACCTATAATAAAGTCACTACAAAGAAGGCAACTCTGTTGCACAAATGCAATATTGTGTGATCAAGAATATAAGGTGCACACAATCAAACCAGTAAGAAGTTAAACATATATCACCGAGTGTGTGTTTGTGTGTGTGTTTGTGTGTGTGTGTGTTTACATATGTAAGTTTTAAAATAAATTTTTATCGTGAAAATACTGTACAAAGGGGTTACAATCACATGAGCAAGGTAATGAGTACATTTCTTATCAAGCACTATTGCCTCCTCCTTTGTTGGTGTTTCCTCTATCATCCTTTCCCTCACAACTCCACAACTACATTTCCCCCTACTCTCTACCCCCTGCTCATTACCATTCCCCCCTCCACAAAAAACAGTTTGTTTTTTTCCTTCCTCTCCATAAATTATACCAACATCAAATAGAGTGAAAATAGGGATTATACCATGGGGGAAGGACAAACAAATCAACAAAAAATTACCCTATAAATATGTTAGAAACAATAGGAAGAAAGAAAAACCACTTGAGTCCTTATCTTGGGGTTTCTTTTGTCTAACATTAAGCTATCTGATCTTTTCTGCTTGTTTCAGATATTTCAAATAAGGGAAACCATGGGACCTAGGTTTCTTTGGACGTGGCTTATATCACTTAATATAAGTTTTTCTAAGTCTTTCCATTTCCTAACAAATGGGGCAATGTCATTCTTTCTGATAGAAGCATAGAATACATTGTGTATATGTACCACATTTTCTTGATCCATTCATCTACTGAGGGGCATCTGGTTTGGTTCCATATTTTAGCTATGGTAAATAATGCTGCAATAAACATAGTTGTGCTGGTAGCTTTAGTGTGGTCTTGTTTGTGATCATTTGGGGAAATACCCAAAAGTGGGATTGCTGGGTCATAGGGGAGCTCTATGTGGAGTCTTTCGAGGAACCTCCATACTACTTTGAAAGTAGCTGAACAAGTTTACATTCCTATCAATAGTGCAGTAGGGTTCCATTCTGGCCACGTCCCCTTCAGCATCTGTTGTTATGAGAGTTCTTAAGTATAGCTATTCTAACTGGGGTGAGGTGGTATCTCAGTGTTGCTTCGATTTGCATTTCTTTTATGGCTAGGGAGGTTGAGCATTTCTTCATGTGTCTATTGGCCATCCTTCTTTCCTCTTCAGAGAAGTTTATCTTTAAGTCTTTAGCCCATTTATTTATTGGGCAGTTGTTTCTTTGAGGATTTGTTGTTGGGGGATTTAATATTTTGAGTTCCAGGTATATTTTAGGTATGAGTTCCATGTCCGTTGTATGGCTAGTGAAGATCTTCTCCCAATCCGTGGGCTTTCTATTGATCTTGCTAGCTATGTCCTTGGCCATGCAGAAGCTCTGCAATTTTATGCAATCCCATTTGTCCAACCTTTCCTTGATTTGTTGTGTTTCTGGGTCTCTATGTTATAACCCATGCTTTCACTGAATTTGATGTTGGTATAATTTGTGGAGGGGAAGGGCAAAAACAAATCTTTTAAGTAGGGATACAGGTGGACACATTGCAACAATGAGATGTACAAGTCATTATTTGGAAAAACAAACTTAACAACTTTGGTCGGGGGAGGGGGGAGGATCAGATAGGGGGAGATGGGTGGAATATGGGAAGGAATAGGAAGGGGAAACAAAAAGGAGGGAACAATGCCTGATAAGAAATGTACTCGTTATCTTGCCCTTATAATTGTAACTCCTCTGTATGGTATTCTCACAATAAAAAAATAATCGGCCTATGCCAAAGAGAGGTAGGATTTCTCCTATTCTGTCCTGTAATGTTTTCCGAGTGCCTGCTTTGACTCTGAGTTCTTTGATCCATTTGGAGTTGATTCTGGTGCAGGGTGGTATATAAGGATCTAGCTTTAGTTTTCTAAAGGGGGTTAACCAATTTTGCCAGCATCATTTACTGAAGAGGCTGCTTTCTTCCATTCTATTTTCTTTTCTTGCTCCCTTGTGGAAAATTAGATGGCTATAGGTATGTGGGTTCATTTCTGGGTTTTCAGTTCTATTCCATTGGTCTTAAGGTCTGTTCTTGTGCCAGTACCAAGCTGTTTTTATTACTATGGCTTTGTAGTAGAGTTTAAAATTTGGTATTGATATTCCTCCAGCACTGTTCTTTCTGTTAAGGATCATTCTTGCTTTCGGGGTCCTTCATTGTACCCTATGAATTTTTGGATTGCCTCTTCTATTTCCTTGAAGAATGAGGTTGGAATATTGATAAGTATGGCATTGAATTTGAAGATAGCCTTGGGAAGTATTGCCATTTTCATGATTTTGATCCTTCCAATCCAGGAGCAGGGAGGTTTTTCCACGTTCTAAGTACTCTTTTGATTTCCTTTTTCAGGTTTTTAAAGTTTTCATCATAGTGGTCCTTCACTTCTTTGGTTAAGTTAATTTAGTGAAAAGACCTGAATCAAACTTGTAGTTATAAAATTCAACGAAAAGGTAATCATTTCACTGAAAAAATTATTGGCCATATTGTCAATTAAGGAAATAACAAATGTTGACCTCACTGACATTGCCATAGTACCATCCAACATGAACTATGTAAAGAGAAAATGAAATAAAATGACTCATGTATCAGTGAGTAATGAGACATCATAAGAGGACCAATGCTTGTGTAATAGAGTAACATAAACAAGAGTATGGACAATATAAAAAAAGAGAAGTCAATATCTTATCAGAAATTTGATTAAAAAGTAAATATCCAGTGATTAAAGGAATTCACTAGTCCACCAAACAAGAAAAACAAAGTAAATAATTATAGGTATATCTTGATGAAATAATAAAAAAATCTAAAAATAAATATCATTAACATTTACAACAAGGAAAATGTATGTACAGAATAAGATAAACTATAGAAAACTACATTTTTGTTATTGATATAGTATTTTGCCACGTATGACAAACAGTACCCTGTTCCTGTGGAATACTACATAAACTACAATCCCATAAAGACATAGGCAATCTGACCAAAAGAAAATGTGAATGTAGGAAGGAAATGATTACCAACTGAAACTCACAGCAAAATAGTGGCTTGTAACCTTACAGTTGAACTTCTGTGGCTCCAAAGATTAAATAACACAGTTCTTTTTTTTTTAATAATAAAGACACAGCAAGGTATGTAGTTGAGAATATATGGTTTTCACTTAATGAATTGAGTCAATTTATGAAATACATAAAATTGAAAATATTTTATCAAATATTTGCTATATTTCTTAGATATTGACTGACAGTAATAGGACTCATCTTTCATACTGATATTTTAAAAAAAGATTTGTGATTTGTGCATGCATTATTTTAAGCATAATCTTTAACAGTATTAATGGTCTATTTTATATTTATTTGAACACATAAGTAGTGAAAGTCTAGCAGCTGATTACATTATTGTCAGGCCATAGTACTCTTTTTTTACACTATACAAGGATGACAGATCAAGGATCCTAGAAGGAAAATGTTTTCCTTCTGGAATTTAATTAGTTTGACTTTAACTCAAGAGAAAAAGATTCTGCTAGCTGTCAATTTTGATTTAGATCTCCAGCTAATTAACGCTCCAAAGAAGGCTAATAAAACTGTTCACAACCCATACCCCCATTGAGATATCTTCATCATGCCATTCTAGGAATGCTGGGGATGCTATTTCCTTCATATCTTGTGAATTACCTTTGGTTTTTTGCCAAAATTGTCATCTCTATAGCGTTGTTCACATTTTTGCATGTATATTTAAAATGTGCAGTACTTTTACTATATTGTTATATATCATGTAATATGATATGTATACCATGAGATAAAAGCCATTTAGTCTTTTCTCCCAAAATCCATTTCAATAGTGCACCATTTCTTCCTACTTTCAGAACACTAGTTACTACACTTATAAAGATTCCTGTTGAAATCAGAATTGGAAGTATTTTTAACTGATTTTACTTTATCAAGGTACTATCAACAATAAGCTATCTCCTCGGCTCAGGGACATGACAATATACAAACTGAGATTTTTAAACTTGAGACTTAAGGAAATTAAAGGATATACACTGTCTATAAAATATACACTGTCTATAAACCTTAATTAAATTACGCTAACACATTTTATTTTTGTTTCTTTTTTATTCAGTTTTGTATATTTTTTATTTACATACTGTACAGAGGGGTTACAATTACATGAGCAAGGTAGTGAGTATATTTCCTACAGAGCATTGTTGCCTCCTCATTTGTTTTACCCCTGCCATCCCTTCCCACCCACCTCCACCACTACCCACCCAAACCCCCGCCAAAGTTGCTAACACATTTTTAGAACATAGAGTCTATTGCTGTTAGAAATATTATCCTTGAGAAATAAGGAGATGATTAACACATTAAAAATAAAAACAAGGAAGGAAATTCATTGCCTCTCTTCTTTGGTTCCACTTATTCCTAGATTTATTCTGTATTGGAAGGTCTGCTACCGACCTGAGGGACATTGATAATAAATCCTAGTCTTCCCACATTCTCAAGCTCACAGTTTAGTATTTGTGCACCATGGTTGTGAGTTGAATTTTATGAGAAGCTTTCCTTCAATATTCTCTGCAGGGATGTGGCTATGACTTTGAAGTACTGAAGCTATCTTTCACTCTAAAGTTATTGTGTGGGCTCATATGTCTTTGGCATGTCTAGTCCAAATTTAAAAGAAAGAGACTAAAAGATTATTTCTCTTAGGAGAAACTAATTTATATTTCAACCAAGAGCTAGAAGTTATTGCTTAATATTTGAGCACAGAATGCTGAAATAGTATTGGAAAAGATAATCTAGCTGTCCCCAGCAATACAAGCAGAAATTTTACTTAGTCTGAGCATCTTGTATATTACTACATTACTCCTACTCTGGTCACCTTCAACTTGTTTCACCCTAAATTTGTTTAAAAGTGTTCTAGCTTCTGTCACACCAGCAAATGTACATATTATACATTGCTTCAATATTACTAAAGGATAAGCTTGTAATTTAAGTATATTAGTCTAGAGTCAGTAGCTGCAAAATTATGTAACAATGTTTATACTAATACATATATTGGTTTTGAGAGCAGAGATAAATTCTCAACAAAATATATTTATTATTTAAGACATTTTATTTGCTTGTCTCATTTCTGTGCAATGAAAAGAAATACTATTCACAATTACTTAATTGAAATAATGTAATATTTATTCAAAAAACCCCATAAAATAGTAGCAACCAGTAGTAGTCCAAAGGAAGATTAGAAAAAAAGAAAATTATCCTGTAGTCTTTCTTTAGCTAGAAATTATTTCAACATGTATGTTAGCTTACGTCTGAACATCTAGTCCCAGATTCTAAAATATAAAATGTAGTTGTTGAATACCAGGCAAGATTTTGGTAGGCTCATTTTGGACAAGGCTAATTAGGAAATTTAAGGAAAAGAATTCATAAATACTTCACTGAGGATTCATTATAAAAATGAAGTTAATTAATTATTTGAAAATTTGAGTGTAAGAAAGAAGAGTTTCTATAGAGTATCTTTTGTGTAACTGTAAGTATTCTGAAATAATATACAGATGACAGATAGATACGTACATGCATAGATACATAGATGTTACACTGTTGGAATTCAAGTCTGAAAATTGGGGTAGGAGAGTTTGTACAGTGGTTGTGTCCAGAAATGTGAATAAGAGTATTATGGAAAGGAGAACAAGTGCTGACTAGGAAAGGCTTGTGGTGCAGTGAAAGACCATTAAATGAAAATCCAGGGGAGTAAAGAAATGAGGGTTAGAGAAGACACAAAATATGAAAAGTCAAGGTGACGTGAGTTTCTAGAAGGTGAGAAAATGAGAGGTTAAATATTGAAGCAACATCTCTCTGAAGAGTGAACTACTTAGGGACTAAACCAAATCCTTTAGTTTTGTTTATTAGTAAACTTTTGAGAATGTTAATTGTTAGTATGGAAGTAAGACAACCTTGGTTAAGGTGTAGTAATACTTAAGAAGTTTAGTTTGTGTATGTGTGGGTATGGGTTTGTTGACTATAAAATAAACTTTGTCTAAAACTCGATCCAGAAGTACAGGCACATGAGGAAATGGAGAAAAATTAGAGCATGGATACTTGTGAAATATTCAAGCTACCAAGAAAAAAATGAGACATTAAATATAAGAGAATGATACAACAAACTTTGGAATAATGAACTGAACAGGCAAACTAAAGAAATAAATATAAAAGAGACAAAAATAAAGCTGAATTATTACGAATGGTGAAAAGTATGATTATGTTTTTCCACACAAATAATTATCCAAAGGTTTAAATTGTTAATTATCCCAAACTAATGACCAATATAACACCATACCAAAAAAAGCTGAATGAAAAGAGTAATTCTGTATTAATCTGTACTAGTATGATGAAAAAATTACCCTTTCAAACTGGCCAGGAGAAAAGATATATTAACAAAGATAGTGCAGACCAAAAGACAAAATATAAGGAAAATCAAAGCCAACTAATATTTTTAAATCAACATTGATTAATTAATTATTGGTTCCACCATTTGATCTGACTTCATACATGTTCTAAACAACTATCATCAGAGATGTAAATGGTGGTTCAATAAGGCAAGTCTGAAGGCAAAACAGGCCTTTTCTAAAAATCTGAATTTTCAATGTGTACGACACTATTACCCACAAGAGGCAAATGAATCTAAACCGAGTTTAAGTCACAAATTCTTTCTTCATTGGCCATTTATTTTTTAATATTAATCCACTTTATGCTTTTAGACCTGATAATATATAGTTTCTCTACTTTAAAAATAAAATTTTAATACATTTTGAAATATAACATTTCATATAAAATTTCAGATTTAGACGCATGGTGAATGAATAGTAATACAAACACATTTCTCTTTCAAAGCAGAATAGAAAATGATGGCTAGGCTAATATTCTTAAGTACTGTCATTATTTTTAGTTAAGTTTCCAACCAATTGAGTGCTTTAGAATTGAGCTCTTCTGTAAAATACAAGTACTGGTTTGATTTAATCACAATATACATCCAGTATTTATTGTGCATTATTGCCAACTTTTTGGTTCAAGTTTACCTATGACAAGGACATATGTGATTGAATGAAATTTAGCACATATCCTGTGAGTAGAGATGTGTTTTTATTTCTGAAAAATTTGAATCAAATGAAAAATAATGTAATTGATTGAAAGTCAATTGCAACTACACAGAGGCTGCTATTTGAAGTGAACCACCAAAATAAGTGGAAAATCAATTTATAAAAAGAAAGGAATGGTGGGGATGGGAAGGGTTGGGAAGGGGCAACAAAGGAGGAGGCAACAATGCTTGATAAGAAATGTATTCATTCCCTTGCACATGTAAGTGTAACCCCTCTGTACAGTATTTTCACAATAAAAGAAGAAAGAAAGAAAGAAAGAAAGAAAGAAAGAAAGAAAGAAAGAAAGAAAGAAAGAAAGAAAGAAAGAAAGAAAGAAAGAAAGAAAGAAAGAAAGAAAGAAAGAAAGAAAGAAAGAAAGAAAGGAAGGAAGGAAGGAAGGAAGGAAGAAAGAAAGAAAGAAAGAAAGAAAGAAAGAAAGAAAGAAAGAAAGAAAGAAAGAAAGAAAGAAGGAAACAAGGAAAGAAGGAAAGAAGGAAAAAAGAAAGGAAAAATAAATACAGGATCAAGTTAACAGTAAAACAAATGCTTGTAGTTGTGTGTAGAATTCAAAGGAAATAAGGTAATGGAAGACATTTAAATGGCAAAATGAATAACATGGGATTTGAATTTATAACTATTTATACTGCTATTAAGTACCATTTGTCAAGAAATGGAAAGACCTGGGGAAAATATTACATTATGTGAAGCTAGGCCATAGTGACAAATGTTGCATGCTTTCACATACATTTGAAAGCTAGATTTTATGTATAAATTTGTAAGTAAATTTGTTGGGTGGTATAGAATTACATACAAAAATATTAACTGAAATAGAGTTGATTCAGGGGAGAACTCCAAGAGTGTAATTCCCAATCATGGGTCCACTGGTGCCAACAGCCTGAGCCTGAACTCTGCTCACTCATGAAAGTGATGTAGAAGAGAACATAAATATGGTCTTACAGACTAATGTATCCTGGTCACATGAACCAGTGAACTTTGAAGAAACAGCACTGACTTTCACCCTGTAGGAGCAGGGCCTGCTGAGCCTCCAGAGAATTCCTTGTACAGGAAAGTGACACTGGGAAACTACAGAAAGCTGGTCTCAGTGGAACTCTATCTTTCCAAAGCTGATCTGATATCTCCATTACAGAAAGCAAAAGACTGCTGACCAGTGGAGAGAGAAATTCTTCAAGACTCCTTTCTAGAATGAACTGGGGCTATAGGAGTACTTCAACTGGATTTTCTTCCTGCCATGAATCCATTGAAGAAAAATAACGTGGTGGAAGTTCTTACCCTGAACCAAGAAGTGGCTTAGTCCCGGGAATGCTCAGGTTCATGCCTTCTGTGCTGAAGATGGAGGCTGGAGCCTAGACATTCCTTCTAGAACGTTCGTGAGCAAACGTAGCTTGAGAGGTAAAAACATAATTCGTGGTTCACATGTAAAACTTCTACCAGAAGGACTGTGAAGTGGGCAGAGTCAAGGAGAGCAGCGGTTCTGTGGCAAGCAGGTCCCCTGTGAACATTCACCAAAAGGGCTCTGAAGGAAGCAAGGGAAACAGTGGTTTTAAGAAAAGCATTTCACCATTGAGAGCAGCAGATTCTTTTTTAGAAGGGTTCACTATGTGAGCCAACTTTGACGATGCAACGAAGAGATTCAAATGTTCCGGAACCCAAGGTAGTTTTCAGTCCATAAAATGACCCACACTAAAGATTCATAACCTGGTCCTACCAGAATGGACTTCGTGAACTTGTGGACATTGTGCAAGCAAAATATTAACTCATCTTTTGAAATCATATCAAAGTTAGATCCACACTGGAGAAAGCGCCAATGTATATCAGAACTGTAGGAAGGTGTTTGTACAGATCTCCTCCCTTAAATAACACCAGATTTCATGGTGGACAGAACATTTGAGTGTGGGAGTGTGAGAAGACTTTCAATGTCTGCTCAGCCCTCTTGCAGCACCTGAGTACTCACACTGAAGCCAAAGCCTACCCATATCAGAACTGTCTAAAAGCATTCCACAAGATCTCTCATCTCATTGAACATCAGAGAACTCATACTGGGAGAACCCCTATGTGTCACCCAGAGCTCACATCTTACTGGGCATTCGAATATACACAGAAGGAAAAAGTGTAGAAAGAAGAAACCCAGTTCACAGCCCTAGAGTCTGTGGAAGCATTGCTGATCCTGCTGCTTCAGCCTCCTGCTGCCTGAATATTATGGGTGTGCACCATTATTGGTAGGTAAGAAGCTTAGAAAAGTGAGATGAGTGAAGGAGTAGGAAAACTATAAGGAAGTTACTAATGAATTCATTCATTTTTTTAATGTTTTCCTTTGGTCACTAAGTAACGATGAAATCTAATAATGTTTCTAAATTTTTAAAGCCAGGTACCAAATAATCTATTCACTTGTAATTATGTCCAGGGTAATGAGTTTATGTGTTTGTATGCAACCAGGAAAGAATTTAAATAAATAAAACTGTATTTCTGTGTGGAAAACTATAGTGTAATTCCTCAGAAAGGTAAAATTATAGTTCACCACCCAGAGGCAGGTATTCATATGGGAAGTGTCAGGGCAAAGCAGTGGATAAGTGAAAAGGAAAGATGGGAAGAATGCAGTCAAGAATCCATTGTGTATCCTACAAAATTAAGAAGAGTATAGGAAGGGACAGGAAGAAAAGGGATGGATCAGAATGTTGAAAAGGGTGACGTAGATCAAGATGCATTGTATTCTTAAATTTATTTGTTAAATTGCAACAAACTTGGTACAACTCCTTAAAGATAACTAATAAAAAATAACAAAAAAGAAACAAAATTGACCATTGACAAGCTCTCAGACTCCCTTCAAGTCTGTTTCAGATTATTAACAGCGTCATAATATGGCTAAGTTGTTCTTTAAATTTTCTCTGAAATACATCACCAAAAATAAGTAATATTATGAATTATTAACATTTAGTTACTAGCAAATTCTGCAGGTTATTCTTGATTTCAATTATGGGCACAAACAACAAAATATTAGTCAGAAATAATAGTTTAGCCAAACATATTACAATGCATATTTTGCCAATGTCCACAGCTGAAAATTATTTTTCATATTTTACTTTTGTTTTACACAAAATGTAACAGCATTTTTTACTCAAAAGTTTTATTGTACACAAAAGTACATAATTAAAATGATTTTGTTGGACTGATGTATCAATTTTTTAAAAATATTATTTTATTTTATTTGAGAACATACTGTACAGAGGGGCTACAATTACATGGGCAGGATAATGCATACATTTCTTACCAAGCATTGCAGCCTCCTCCTTTGTTTACCCTTCACCTCCCTTCCCAGCCTGATGTATCAATTTTTAATAGCTTCTTAGGAATGTTATTATATAGTTTATCAGGATGTTCCATCTTTCAGTAGGATTATTTTGGGAAAGGCTTTAGCTAATAATAAGTTCTTCAATACAACAGTGTCAACAAAAATGTCATAATACAAAGAGATAAGGGAGATTTGTCAGTATTCTGACTAGATTAAGAAAGATGTTATCTTGCAAATTTTGAAGTTGCTATAAATACATTGCTACTAAAGTTTGACCCTAACTATACATTTTTAAAATTAGGACAAAAATTAAACTTGTGAGAACATATGTTCAGATTTTTTTGTTTATTGTTACTAAATATATAAACTGAAATTTCTTAAATATATGTCAATGTCATCATTGAACTAGCCAATTGATAATACTGGTATTTATTTAAATGCCAATATGATTTTCTACTAAAAAGTGGTGATATAGTATGCCGTTTTTTTTTATCAAGTTAGCAAATATAACGCATTACATGAAAGTATGAAAGCTACTTGATTTTTTTTTCTGAAATGTATTCATAGTTTTCAGATCTAGAAAATTATCATTATTAATTAAAGCTCTGATAAAAATTACTATAAAGCTAATTTTTTCTTTTTGTTTTATTTATTTATTTTAAATATTTTTGTAAAAGTGATATGCAGAGAGGTGTCAGTTATATGAGTCAAGTAATGAGTGTATTTCCTTTTGAAACGTGTCATTACCTCCCTCATTCTTTCCCAGTTTTTCCTCTCCCTACTTCCCTCCCCCAAAATTGTATAGTTCCAACGTAGTATCTAGCAATTTCTGCTAAATTGGTTGACCCTTTGTCCCACCATTTCTGTGCTTAACCCTTCCACACCCCACATCAGATAAAGTTATATACAAGACAATTTTTGGCTTGATTTGATTATCTTTTGTGTATGTGATAGAGTGTGTTGGTTCTGGAGCTTGAACTCAGGGCTTGTCCTCTGTTCTTCAGCTTATAAAGCTAATTTTTAAGTTAAATGTCAGCAGGTTAACTTGTGGGTCAATACCAATTTTATAGAATTCTTTAATCTTTATAACAAATTTACTTGCTATACTATCGAGTTCACATCTTTAGAACAGTACTCATTTTTACGAATATTACAGCAAGTGTTTTTCCACATTATTGAAACTGAAGATAGCATATCATTTAAAAGAAGAGAAAGCACTGATAATTTTTCTGTCATTGAGTACAAATTTCCCATAGCATTGAAATGATTGCAAACAGAGGAATTCCATTCTTTATGTGTAAGTGTATTTTATATACATATACATATAAATATATTAGCATTGTTTGGTTATTTTCTTCAGTATATCATCAGCTTAAGCATAGGAGCAATGCACTATATAGTTTGTAATCCAAATACCAGAAAAATACTAGTTAACAAAATGTTTATGAACAAAATATAATATATTTAACATGAGATGGCACCTTTAATTCTACCAAAGCCATCTGGCTTTTTTTAAATAAGTTATTCAATGGCAATTAAAAATGACCAATACAGCCAGATGGCCAAGAGTAGTGGACAAGAAGCACACAAGAAACATATGTGTTTTTACAGTCATATTCCAAATGATTTGAGGGCCCTTAAAGGGCTAAATTGCCGGATCATCTCACCTCTGATAGATGAAAATAACATGTAAAGTCTAAACTTTGTGCTTGATAAAAGAAAAAAAAAGTATGTCTACGCTTAAAATGAGGCAATTTTTCTTTTTCTTTCTTTTCTTTTTTTGGCTTTTGACCTACAGTTCTTTTTAATTGCTTTTTTTATTATCTTTAAGTAACATTACAAAGGATTTGCTATTCACAAAGCAGTTTATGAATACAGTGAATCTTGTTCAATGTTGCCCCTTTCAATGTTCTTAACCACCCATCTTAATCTACCCCTTCATTCATTTTTCTTTTTATGTATTGATTTTTTTGCCATAAAGCAATTGATGTGTATGATGCATGTTGATCCATGTCATCCCTTCAACCTCTTCAACACCCTTTGACCCACCATTTCCCTATTTTTTCTCAATTCTATGGTATATACAATGAATTCTTGGCTGCTTTCTCCCCACATCCCCCTCTTTAAGGCCACACTAAAGTCACCAGCACAACCATGTTCAAAACAGCATTATTTACCATAGCCAAAACATCCAATCAGCCCAGATGCCCTTCAGTGGCCTAATAGGTAAAAAAAAAATATGGTATATATACACAATATAATTCTACTCATCCATCAGAAGGAATGATATTGACCATTCTTAAAGAAATGGATACTTGGAAAAATTATTTTGAGATAACATTTCTTGGATCAAGGAAATGACACACACACACACTTTCCTGTTTACAAAGCATTGTATCTCTACAGTTCATTTGCAAACATCTTATATGAAACAGCATATATACCTGGGCTGACTATATCTACTTTAATACTGAAATAATCACTAGTAAAATTATGTTTGAGTATTAGACTCAATGTGAGGTGTTTAGATGAGAAGGGTTCCCCTATATGAATGGATTAATGGCAATTAAAATCTGCTTGAGTTTGTGAGTTTGACTTCTTGTCCTTTGTTCACTTCTCTTTACTTGTCTGCCATAGGATGAAAGAACATGTAAAGAATCATTTTATACCGATCACAAATTTTCCAGAGATATGGACCAGTATAATTTTGTTCAGTATAATGGGCCCAGTCTCAGGAATTCTGTTACAGCAGCACAAAATGGACTATGGTACCTATGTTAATATTATTTATATATGTAGAAAATGGATTTGTAGGGGCTGGGAAGGTGGCGCAGTGGTAGAGCGTTTGCCTTTCATGCATGAGACCCTGGGTTTGATTCCTCAGCACCACATAAGCAAAAAGAAAAAAAGCCGGAAGTTGCGCTATGGCTCAAGTGGTAGAGCGCTAACCTTGAGCTGAAGAGCTGAGGGATAGCATCCAGGCTCAAAATTCAGGCTCCACAACTGGACCCCCCTCAAAAAAAGAAAATGGATTTATATTTTATAGAACTGTTCAGTTTAAGTTCTAATAGATACCCTTTGAATACATAAGTTTTCATTTAGCTGTATTATAAGAATAACACTGATGAAAGAAACTAAAAATAGCTAAATTAATCTGATTTGGGGAGGATAAGAAGAAACACAGAAATAGTGGGACAAGAAGTGAACTAATTTAGCAACGATACTCACTAGACACTATTTTGGAATTGAACTATACAACTTGGAGGGTCAGATCAGATAGTGGGGAGGGAAAACCTGGGAGAAAACAAGGGAGAGGATAATACTGTTTGAACGGAAATGTAATTGTTATCTGATTTTTGTAACTTTAAGCTCTCTGTATATGACCTTTACAATAATAAAATTAAGAAACAAAACAAAAAATAACATAGGGAACACCATATATATGAAATGGACATTTGTTTAGTGATTGTGTCATTATGGGTCAATAATAACTCATATCTACTCAATAACACAGAGCTTGAAAGAACTATTTCAGTTTTATTTAATTATACTTACAAATACACTGAGAAGTTTCTATGGCAATTATTTGTTATGAGTTTACACTAGTATTGATTTCTTTGATTGATATATGTGTTATTCTATGTATGAGCAATTATAGCTTATTAAGAGTCATATTTAAGTCATAACATAACTTTCAAAAATCAGCCAAACCAGACATAAATAGAAAAGAACTCATGAAAGTGATATCTGCTGTAAATAAAGAATTACAGAAACTTTTTTGGGGGGAAAGCAATAGAAGAAATATAGAGGTAAGATAAGAAAATCATCAAAAATTTAAAAATTGATGGTAGTTTGTGAGATACTTAAAAGAGTAACAAAATATTATTTGAAAAATGTACTACGTATGAGTGTGGAAAATAGTAATAAGGATAGCAATTTAAAAACATTGTGAATGTCTAAATACAATATGTTCAACATATCACTATAATCATTAAAATATGTTTAAACACTGTTATTCAAAAAATTAAAATAATTATGATCCATGGCCTCAATTCTTATGTTAAAATGTCAATAATATCTCAGGTAAATATATATATGAAAAAGAATATATAATATGCTTTCAATTAAAAAATATGATTGTTATGATTATAAAACCTCACATAAATTAATCTGTCCATAAAAATCAATAAGCAAAAATATTTAGAACATCATTATAACAGTTACATATTTCTTATGACAACATATTCATCAAAATAAAAATTGTACCGGTTCTTTTTTTTTAATTTAATTTTATTTTATTTGAGAACATACTGTACAGAGGGGCTACAATTACATGGGCAGGATAATGCATACATTTCTTACCAAGCATTGCAGCCTCCTCCTTTGTTTACCCTTCACCTCCCATCCCAGCCTACCCCCTCCCCCCACCCAATTATACCCCCCTCCCCCCCCACACCGACATTGTAAAGCTGGTTTTGACCTGACATTTTGTACTTCTCATTGTTGCAACAGGTCCACCTGAATCCTTAAACGACTTGTTTGTCCCCATCTCCTCCACATGTTATACTGACATCAAATATAGTGAAAGCGGGGGTTACACTGTGGGGGAGGGACATACAAAGCAACAAAGAAATAATCTTATAAATGTGTTAGAAACACATGCATGAAAGAAACGAAAACATTAAAATACATATTTAAGGGTTCGTTTTCCTAACATCACATTATCTGACCTTTTCTGCTTGACTCATACCTATACTAGATATTGCAAATAAGGGAAACCATGGGACCTATGCTTCTTTGGGCCTGGCTTACTTCACTTAATATAATTTTTTCCAAACCTTTCCATTTCCTAACAAATGCGGAAATGTCATTCTTTCTGATGGAGGCATAGAATTCCATTGTGTATATACACCACATTTTCTTGATCCATTCATCTACTGAGGGGCATCTGGGTTGGTTCCATATCTTAGCTATGGTAAATAATGCTGCAATAAACATAGTTGTGCTGGTAGCTTTAGTGTGGTCTTGTTTGTAAACATTTGGGTAAATGCCCAAAAGAGGGATTGCTGGATCATAGGGGAGATCTATGTGAAGTCTTTTGAGGAACCTCCATACTGCTTTCCAAAGTGGTTGAACAAGTTTACATTCCCACCAACAATGAAGTAAGGTTCCTTTCTGTCCACATCCCCTCCAGCATCTGTTGTTGTTAGAGTTCTTGATTTTTGCTGTTCTAACTGGAGTGAGGTGATATCTCAACATTGTTTTGATTTGCATTTCTTTTATGGCAAGGGATGTTGAACATTTCTTCATGTGTCTATTGGCCATCCTTCTTTCTTCTTCAGAGAAGCTTCTCTTTAAGTCTTTCGCCCACTTATTTATTGGGCAGTTGTTTCTTTGAGGATTTGTTGTTGGGTGGTTTAATTTTTTGAGGTCCAAGTATATTTTAGATATGAGACCCTTGTCCGTTTTATGGCTAGTAAAGATCTTCTCCCAATCGGTGGGCTTTCTATTGATCTTGCCAGCTATGTCATTTGCCCTGCAGAAGCTCTGCAATCTTATGCAATCCCATTTGTCCAACCTTTCTTTGATTTGTTGTGCTTCTGGGTCTCTATTCAGAAAATTTCGGCCTGAGCCAAGGAGACCTAGGGTTTCTCCTATTCCATCCTGTAATGTTTTCAGAGTGTCTGCTTTGAGTTCAAGGTCTTTGATCCATCTGGAGTTGATTCTGGTGCAGGGTGATATATAAGGATCTAGCTTTAGTTTTCTACATGTAGTTAACCAATTTTGCCAGCACCATTTACTGAAGAGGCTGTCTTTCTTCCATTCTATTGTTTTAGCTTCCTTATCAAAGATTAGATGGCTATAGGTCTGTAGGTTCATTTCTGGGTTTTCAATTCTATTCCATTGGCCCTGAGGTCTGTTTTTATGCCTATACCAAGCTGTTTTGATTACTATGGCTTTATAGTAGAGTTTGAAATTTGGTATTGATATTCCTCCAGCAGTGTTCTTTCCGTTGAGGAGCGTTTTTGCTATTCGGGGTCTTTTATTGTTCCATATGAATTTTTGGATTGCCTCTTCTATTTCGTTGAAGAATGAGGGTGGAATTTTGATAGGTATCGCGTTGAATTTGTAGATAGCCTTGGGAAGTTCTGCCATTTTCACGATGTTAATCTTGCCAATCCAGGAGCATGGGAGGTTTTGCCATTTTTTAAGTTCTGTGTTGATTTCCTTTTTCAAGATTTTAAAGTTTTCATCATAGAGGTCCTTCACTTCTTTGGTTAAGTTAATTCCTAGGTATTTTATTTTTTGTGGGGCTATTACAAATGGAGTTGCTTTCCTATTTTCAGCCACACTTTTCTCATTGTTGGCATAGAGAAAAGCCATTGATTTTGGGGGTTAATTTTATAACCTGCTACTTTGCCAAAGTTTTGAATCAGTTTGACTAATTTGGGAGTGGAGTCTATGGGATTCTTTAAATACGAGATCATGTCGTCTGCAAAGAGGGAGAGTTTTATTTCTTCTTTCCCTATTTGGATCCCCTTTATGTCTGCATCTTTTCTTATTGCTGTAGCTAGGCATTCTAATACTAGATTGAAGAGAAGTGGAGAGAGTGGGCATCCTTGACTTGTTCCTGAATTAAGAGGAAATGGCTTTAGTTTTTACACATTGAGTATAATGCAGGCTGTAGGTTTGTCATATATAGCCTTTATTGTATTGAGGAATATTTCATGGATTCCTAATTTTTCCAGAACCTTCATCATAAAGGGGTATTGGATCTTGTCAAATGCTTTTTCTGCATCTATTGAGATAACCATGTGGTTCTTATTCTTGCTCCTGTTGATGTGATGAATAATATTAATTGATATGCGTATATTGAACCAGCTTTGCATCCCTGAAATGAATCCTGTTTGATCGTGTTGTATGATTTTTTGGATGAATTGTTCAAGTCAATTGGCCAAAATTTTGTTGAGAAGTTTTGCATCAATATTCATCAAAGAAATGGGTCTATAGTTCTCTTTCTTTGATGAGTCCCTGCCTGGTTTTGGGATGAGGGTTATGATGGCTTCATAGAATGTGTTCGGTAGTGAGCTTTCTCTTTCATTTCATTGAAGAGTTGGAGGAGTATTGGTATGAGCTCTGCTTTGAAGGCCTTGTAAAATTCCGCTGTAAAGCCATCTGGTCCTGGACTTTTCTTAGCTGGGAGGTCGCTTATTGCTGTTTCTATTTCAATGCTTGATATGGGCCTGTTAAGCTGGTTTAACTCATCTTGGTTTAGTTTTGGCATGTCAATATTTGCTAGGAAAAGTAGATTTCTGTCAAGTTCTCAAACTTATTAGCATAAAGTTTTGAGAAGTATTCCCTTGTAATGTTCTGAATCTTGGTCGTTTCCGTGTTGATTTTTCCATTCTCATCTCTGAGTTTATTAATTGGGTGTGTTCTCTTCTTTTTCTGATAAGGTTTGCTAAGGGTCTGTCAATTTTGTTAAGTTTTTCGAAGAACCAACTCTTTGTTTTGTTGATTCTTTCTATAGTTTTTTTGGGTTCTAATTCATTTAATTCTGATTTATTTTTGATTATTTCTTTCCATCTCCTGGATTGGGGTTCATCTTGCTGCTCTTTTCCAAAAAGGTTTAGAAGTGTCATTATATTGTTGGTTTCCGATCTCTCCAATTTCTTGATGTAGGAGCTCAGAGCTATAAACTTGCCTCTGAGTACTGCCTTTGCTGTGTCCCAGAGGAGCTGGTAATTTGTGTGTTCATTTTTGTTGAATAGCATGAACATTTGAATTTCCTTTCTAATCTCTTCCATGACCCACTCATGATTCAGCAGTGTGTTGTTCAGCCTCCATGTGATACCGGACTTTCTTTGGTGGCTTTTGGTGTTAAGTTCTAATTTTATTCCCTTGTCCTCAGAGAGAATGCAAGGTATAACTTCAATGTTTCTGAATTTAGACAAGTTTGCTTTGTGGCCTAAAATGTGGTCTATTTTATAAAACGTTCCATGTGCTGCTGAGAAGAACGTGTATTCTGATGCTGCTGGGTGAAATGTTCGGTAAATGTCTGTTAAGTCTAGTTGATCTATGCTGCTGTTTAGATCTGCGGTTTCTCTATTGAGTTTTTGCTGAGTTGATCTATCTAGTGGGAAGAGTGGTGTGTTAAAATCCCCAACAATTAATGTCTTTGGATCTATATGGGATTTGAGGGAAAGTAGTGTTTCTTTGATAAATTTGGGTGCTCCATTGTTTGGCGAATAGATATTTAGAATTGTAATATCCTCCTGAAGGAGAGATCCTTTAATTAGTATGTAGCGACCTTCTTTATCTCTTCCAACGAATTTTATTTTGAAGTCTGTTTTATCTGATATTAGGATTGCAACTCCCACCTGTTTATGAGGGCCGTTTGCTTGGTAGATTTTGTTCCAGCCTTTAACCTTGAAAATGTGTTTGTTTTTACGGGCAAGATGTGACTCCTGCAGGCAGCAGATAGAAGGGTCTTGTTTTTTAATCCAAGTAGACAGTCTATGTCGCTTAATTGGAGAGTTCAGTCCGATAACGTTAAGAGATAGGACTGAGAGGTATTTGGGAGTTCTTGCCAAGTTATCCATCTTCTTGGGGGCTGCGAAAACTGGGTTCTTCCTAAGGTTTTTGGATTCTCAGTTTGGGTGCAGTTTCTTGGCCTTTGTTGCGGTCTTGTTGGTTTTCTATGTATAGGATATCTTTAAGAATCTTTTGTATGGCTGGTTTGGTGGAGATGTATCGTTCCAATTTTTCTTTGCTATGGAAGGTTTTTATTTGGCCTTCAGTTATGAAGGAGAGTTTAGCTGGGTACAGTAATCTTGGTTGATATTTGTTTGTTTTTAGGGCATGGCATACGTCATTCCAGGCTACCCTTTTCTCCTTGACAGCTTTAAGGATCTTTTCCTTGGTCTGGGTTGATCCTGTGTGGATTATAATGTGACGGTGGGATGTCCTATTCTGGTCTGGTCTATTTGGGGTTCTAAAAGCTTCTTGTATC
Source organism: Dipodomys merriami (assembly GCF_024711535.1). Classification (NCBI taxonomy): domain Eukaryota; kingdom Metazoa; phylum Chordata; class Mammalia; order Rodentia; family Heteromyidae; genus Dipodomys; species Dipodomys merriami. The sequence goes on along the minus strand of NW_027203768.1, from coordinate 33,520 downwards.
TGAATAGGCCTATCTTTTTGTATGTTTGGGAAGTTCTCTGCTAGGATCCTGTTAAACAAATTTCCTAGACCATTTACTTCTGTTTCTAGGTGCTCCTCTACACCCATTATCCTTAGATTGGGCCTCCTGATGGTGTCTTCCAGGTGTTGGATAGACCTATCATATTTCTTGGACTTGTCTTGGATGGTTGTATGTTTTTACTCTATAATATCTAGGCTGTCTTCAATCCCTGAGATTCGATCTTCTGCATGGTCTAACCTGCTGTCAAGACTCTCTACTTTGTTTTTTATCTCTTTTCCTTCTAATTGGTCAGATTTGATGGCTTCAAGTTCTTTGTTGAAGCTCTGTTTTAGGTCTTGTATGAATTTCTTTACTTCCTTAATTTGGTGTTCAGTGTTTGTTCTCAAATCACTTAGTTGATTGGTTATGGTTTCTTTGGACTCCCATTCCTTCTGTTGGGTTCCATTCAGTATTCCCTTTGTGGTCTCCCTGACTTCCTTCAGCTCTTTGTTAATGGATTACATGTATGCCTTTAGTGATCTTTGTGTATTCTCTACCTGGTCTGTCAATTCCTGAATTAATCTTTGATTAGCTTCATCCCGTCTGTGGGATTCCTGCAATTCTCTTTCTTCCCGTTCCTGGGATTCCTGCAGTTCTCTTTGAGTGTTCTCTGTCTGCTCACGCCATTCCTCCCTTTCTCTTTGAGTATTCTCAAGTTGTTCACACAAATCCACTATTAGTTTTTGAGTAGCTTCATCACGCTTATGATATTCCTGTATAAACTTCTGGGATGCCTCCTCTCTCTCCCTATCACGCTCATACAGAGTCCTTTTTACATTGTCAAACTTCTCATTTATCATGTTTGCTATTAGTGTTTGTAGAGCTATTTGGGAACTCTCCTCTGGATTATTCTTTATCTGTTCTAATCCCTGATTATCAAGATTGGGAATTGAGATACCCGAATTTGCCATTTTTCTTGTGTTTTTCCGGCTTACTCGGCCCATTTGAGATGAAGATTGCAACAGTTTTGTGCTAGAACACTATCTTAAGGCAACCATCAACCAACGTTTGCGTTTGTACAGTCAATAATCTACAGATACAATCTAGTTCAACAGATACATCTATTCAACATCAAACAACTATATGTTAAAGGACTTCGAACCGCAGAAAAGAATTTGGAAAACCAGAAATTATTAGGATTAGGGAGAGATGTGGGTAAAAAATAGGAATAGATTGGTGTGGGGAGGCACAGGGAGAGTTAACTATGTCCTAATCACAATGCAGGAAATGGGTTGGGTAGGATGCAAGTAGAGAGAGAAAGAAAAAGAAGAGATGGAAAGGGGAATGAAGAGAGACCAGAAAAAAATAGAAACGTAAAAATTAATGTTATTATAGAGGTTAAAAGACCGTCTATTTAGAGAGGAATGTGAATATGTTCAGAGAAGGGGAGGGACATAGAGGAGATGTGAAAAACTTTAAGGATGGGAAAGGGAGAAGAAAAGATCAGAAGTTCAGTAGAGCTAGACAAAAAACAAAAAGATAATTAAGAAAGAAAGAAAAAGAGAAAGAAGACAAGAAAAGAAAGGAAAACGCTCATTCACATATTCCTAAAATAAAAATTATAAGATGAGAACGAAAAAAAAAAAGTTACTGGAAAACAATTATTTTTTCAGAAGAGGCAAAAATTAAAGATTAATAAAAGTTTTAGAAGGGAAATATATATATATATATATATATATATATATATATATATATATATATATATATATATATATATAAGGTAACCAAAAACAAAAAAACAAGCAAAAAGAAAAGAAGAAGAAGAAGAAAAAAAAAGAAAAAGTCTTTTGAATTTTTTTGTGGGGTGGGAGGAGTGGGAAGAATCCTGTATCTCCCTTTTGTTTGTAACCAGTCTCTTGTTGGAGTCTCTGGTCAGCTTGAGGTCCTGTGGCTTGATTGGTTTCTTAAGTCGGTTGGTTGGAAGAGGCAGAAAAATGCTCTGCTTTACTCAAGATTTTGAGATCCCCCTCCCAGTTTAGTTTTCTGGGAGGGTGACCTGCTTTGAGAATCACAAAAGAGGGGGATGTGGTGATGAGGCTAGGTTCTGGGTAGAGTTGAGGCCTTTCAACAAACAGTAGCTTTTCCCTGGGGCTATTTTGTGATAAAGCTCACAGCGCCCAGCCTGGATCCATTCTCAGGGTTTCTGTTGTTCAATTGATTGTGGTGGCTGCTAGAGGGAGGGGCAGCCTCTGGCTCTGGTTACCCAGTGAGGCAAGGCACTCCAATGGCTGGTGCCTGAGCTGGGTGACTTTTCCCTGGATGGAGCTGAGTCTGGCAGGTCACTTCGCCGTTAAGTTCTTGTGACCTGCTAACTGACTCGTTTTATTCCAAGGCCTGAGCTGGAGCTAGCAGCTCCTCCGAGCTTTTTCGGTATCCATGATGGAGATCACCGGTGCTGGGGGGGGAGGGGTGGCCTTCCCTCCTCTGCTCCCTGAGAAGGAGTGAGGACTTCGGGCTTGTACTCATGCCGAGTCTTGGATCCTGGGTCATCTCTGGTCTGCAAACAGCAGGATGAAGATGTCCGCTCCTTGTCTGTTCTTGTTGGTGTTGAGTAGAATCTGCTCGTCCGCTGCGTCTGGCTCCTTTTTCCCGGACTCTCTGTGTCTCAGGTATGACCCCGCGGCGGTGGTCGCTGCCACGACCCTGCTGCCGCAGCGGCAGCTGATGTGTTTCCTTGGCTTCCCCTCTCTTGTCTAACTCTCTGTCCTGTGATGGCACACTTGGTGTGATTCTCTGGCTTAGGACTGTTCACTGGAACTCTAAAACTGCTTTCTATGCGAGAGCTTGTTCATTCCAGCTTCTCCTCCGCCATCTTCCCGGAACAGCTCTGTATAGGTTCTTTAAGTTAATAATTTTGTTTGCTTTCTTTATTGTTTCTTTATAGAATTATAATTTTTAATATCAACATGTAATCATCTATAGAACCAGTAACACATGTCTTAGCATTTCATTAATTATTTCTATTATTTTTTATTTTTATTTTTTGTAGGTTGTAGGGCTTGAATTTTGGGCCTGACCATTGTCCCTGAGCTCTTCAGCTCAAGGCTAACACTCTATTACTTGAGCCACAGCACACTTCTTTTTTTCTGGTGGTTAATTGGAGATAAGACTTTCATGGACTTTCCTACCCTAGTTGGCTTTTAACCTTGATCCTCAGATCTTGTCCTCCTGAGTAGCTTGGATGACAGGTGTGTGCTACTGGCACCCAGCTCCTTTCAGTTATTTTTACAAGTTTCAGAGGCATTGGAAAACAACGTTCAAGTCACTTCACATGGAAAACTCCCAATGAGTTAAAATACAAGAACATATTAAGACAACAGTCTTTGCTAATAGAACATGAAATATTCATGTAAATATATAAGAAATAATGGGCCTCTATGATATTGACAATATACTTAAATGACAGCAATTTCTTGCAAATTATCAATACAATACAAAAGATGAATGTCAGTATATCTTGTTAGTTCATTTATGAATGCAAAAATACTATCATTACAATAATTTGGATCCTATTGTCAGTATGTTTTTCAGTACTGATGAATAAGTATTGTCATAGATATAAATGACAAGGAATGTTAAAACCTATAATGTGTAAAATGTTGAAATCAATTTTTATTGGGTTTCTACAAGAGGAAAGGTTCCTGGTTTTGCACTTTTAGCCACAAGTATCATTCAGAAAGGGAGAAGCAGAGACTACTAAGAGCATTATCGGACACAGTGACACCAGGATAGCTAAGATAAAACTGAAGAATGAATTTACCTTGTATCATATATAAGCATATATATATATATATTTATATATATATATATATATATATATATAGAGAGAGAGAGAGAGAGAGAGAGATAGGAGACACACACACACACACATATATGTTTATATATATACTTCTGGATTATATATATATATATATATATATATATATATATATATATATATATATTTGTGGATCATCTACAAGTTAAAGATATAGTTCTAAAGTAGTAAACCTTCCAGTTAAAGATATAATATTAAAGCTTTCAAATACAATGTCCTGAATAATGTAAGGAGAGTTTTATCATTTCATTTATCTTTTGAAGCATGACTGTTTAAATAATTTATCCCTTAAATAAGTCATTAACATAGCCAGGATGAATATAATTAGAATCATGCAGAAATTATATTTTTGCTTAAATAAATTTTAATGATAACAAACCAAAATGTGCTTTCAAATCAATTATCCTTATTGAGGACAGTCAATTATCAGTCTGATTTTGTCCAACTTACATGAGATCTCAAAACACAGATTGGTACCATTTTGCTAAGCTTTAGAAAAGAAACAGGGAAGGAAGACTCAGCCCCACTTTTTTACTACTTAACAGTGAAAGTAGGAAGTATGCCAGGATGTATGATGAAAATAAAATATTGTATGCCCAAACAAGCTTAGTCTACAGAGCACTGGAAAGCTACAGTATTATATAAACTATGTAACAGTGGCTATGTGGATTTGATTGAACTTGACAAGTGAAGAAAGACAATCAAATGAATCAGAAAAGATCAAGTGAATCGGTGACTCATACATCCACAGTGGCTGTGATCATAGACTCTTTATTTTTAATTATTTACGTTTGTTTGTTTAGCTGTTTGTTTTTGTGCTGCTGGGGATTCAATACAGGACCTGGTACATATCATAGTTGTTTAAGTAAGAATCTATCATAGCTTTTTCAATACTAGTTCACTAACTAACCCTAGAAAACCTTCACTTATAACACAGAAGAAGTTGCTTCAAGAGAATAATTACAGAAAAGATCTAGAGACAGAGAAGAAATTCCAGATATTTGGCCAGCCTGGAGCAGAGTTAGGAATCATTGGAGGACCTTCTTGCTGGTAAGAGATAAAATGCTGGCAGGTATTTAAATTGGACTATGGTCATTGTTTCCACTTTCTTTCCCTCCTCTCACCTCTTCTGACCTGAGAGTAAAAAGATCTTCCTCCTATTTACGGCCAGTTAAGGTCTCCTAGACAATTCTGTGTGTTCTTCTTTGTAAGTGGAGATAAAAGTCTCACAGATCTTCCGCCCAAGTTGCTTTAACTACAACCCTCAGATTTCATCCTGGGGTGTAGCTAGGATAACAGGTGTGAGACACTAATGCCCAACTAGTACTTATGTTCTTACATCCTAAAACCATAAAAAGCCCATGGGAGGACATATTAAATTGAAAGGAATATTTGGAATACAATGATTATAACATACTATACTTCCAGAAGAACACAGGTCCAAACAAAACATTAGGCTCATTTTGTGTTTTAATGTTCCAACATTGTCTAACTAAAGATTTCACGATTTTTTTTTCTTTTTGTAGGTCATGGGGCTTGAACTCGGGGCCTGGGCCCTGTCCCTCAGCTCTTCAGCTCAAGGCTAGTGCTCTACCACTTGAGCCATAGCACAACTTCCAGTTTTCTGAGTGGTTTATTGGAGCTAAGTGTCTCATGGACTTTCCTGCCCAGTCTGGCTTTGAACCATGATCTGACTCAGATCTCAGCTTCCTGAGTAGCTAAAATCACAGGTGTGAGCCCCAGCACCCGGCAAGCTTTCACCTTTTTATCAGAAAATGGACACGTACAGTGAGGGAATCAACACTCCAGAATATTAGCAAAGAGCACCTTGCATTTTACAATAGCAATTGTGCCACGCACACTGTGGTTAACATAAGTTACATGGTTTGAAATTAGAGGTGATGTTATTTTCTTCATGATACACTATCAAAAGCCAAATGGATAAAATTTGGTTTGTAGATGACATAAAAATAGGCCCTATGCAAATGTAACTCTAAGGATGTCCAATTTCCCTCAGTTTTGAGTATTTTAGTTAGATATCTCAATACTTCTTGAAATTGCTTCTGCATGGAGAAATTTATTTTTTTAAACCAGAGTTTTTTAGAAAATACCATAATATCCTAGAAAAATAAAATTTTACACTTAAAAAAAAGTAGGATGTCATTCTAAGGCTGCCTGCAGGCCTTGGGAATCTTACATAGTGGTATAATACAGAGGGCCCAAGATATCTTCTAATTGCTCATTAGTGAAATAGATGTTTCAATGAAGATTATGAATAGGTTGATATGTATGTATAGATGGATGGATAGATAGATGGATGGATGGATGGATGGATGGATGGATGGATGGATAGATGCCATAAAAAATGAAATAAGGGCTGGAAAGGTGGCTCAGTGGTAGAGCGCTTGCCTTGCGTGAATGAGGCCCTGGGTTCAATTCTTCAGCACCACATAAAGCAAAAGGAAAATAGCCGGAAGTGGCGCTATGGCTCAAGTGGTAGAGTGCTAGCCTTGAGCTGAAGAGCTGAGGGACAGCACCCAGGTCCGGAGTTCAGACTCCACGACTGGACCAAAAAAAAAACTAAAAATATTTTAAACACTTTTTCTTTACTGCTGTTACATGGTATAATTTTTACTTAAAATTCACTATTTTAGCTAAGCAACTGAATGCCAGTGATGGGAGGGAGGGAATGAGTGAGAAAGAGAGAAAAGCTGACACTGAGCAAAAGGAAAGGAATGTACATATTATGTGAGGTGGAAGAAATAAGTGTATATTCAAAGCTCATAGAACTCGTAAACTTTATAGACCACAATAGACAATTTGCCCCATGAAAGTTAGAATGTGTTTGTGACTTTCACTAAGCATCACTATCCCACAATACTGTGAAATTTGTGAAATCATGTAATCACTTAATCACAAAAAAAGCTTGCAAAAAATTCATTGCTTGAGAACATTTTTTAAATTACATTCAACAAGTTAAGGCATTATTTTATATTGAGGTAGAAATGTTGAATTTGGTGTCCTGGTCTTAGTCATCTTGTTGGTTGGCACTCTCCCACTTGATCCACACCTGTAGCATGGCTTTTCACTAATGAATTTGCAAACAGACTCTCACAGACTTTTCTCTTGAGGCTTGTTTCAAACTGCTTGCATCCAGATCTCAGGTTCCTGAATAACTAGAATTACACGTGTTGGCCACTGGCTCCTGACACCCGGTACATCTGAGTGAATACAATGGATAGGCAATTAGTACAAATAAATAATAACCACAAAATTTCTGTTTGGGGCAATGGAAAGTAATTTAATTATTCTCCCAGTTAGGACAAAAAGAAACCAGTTTATAAAAAATATGAAAATTGGGCTGCAAAGATGGCGCAGTGGTAGAGCGCTTGCCTTGCATGCCTGAGGCCCTGGGTTCGATTCCTCAGCACCACATAAGCAAAAAAGAAAAAAGCCGGAAGTGGCTCTGTGGTTCAAGTGGTAGAGTGCTAGCCTTGAGGTAAAGAGCTGAGGGACAGCGCCCAGGCCCAGAGTTCAGGCTCCACTACCGGACCCAAAAAATATGAAAATTATGCTTCAAACTAATAATACAGAACAAAAATTGGATGAAATAAGGTACAAGGTAGATAGAAGTCTAAGCAGGTATACTTTTTGACAAAAAATTTTTTATTGTGAAAATACCACACAGAGGGGTTACAATTACATGGACAAGGTAATGAGTACAAGGTATACTCTTTTATCCTGAATAACTTGTTATTACTAAAGTGGGTTCAGAGTTGCAAATATTTTGGCAGATCTGCTTTCAAATTTTCATAAGCTTGTGTCAAGATATTCTGTATCATACATTAAGCATGTCAGTGAATTTGAAGAAGTAGGCATCAGTAATAAAAAAAAAAACCTGTTATCCATTAGAGATGACCAATAACAAAGAATACCTCTCATCCTGTCTATCAATTGATGCAAAGTTTTCTACCTCCAAAAAGCAAAATCAAATTATTTGGAAAGGAAGCTAACACGATCAAGAAACTCAAATCATCCTTTTGTTTTTGCCAACTCAATATCTGGTATTAAATCAAAACATGAAAATGATAAGGATTAACAAAAGAAAGGTTTTAAAATAAATAATTTAAATGGAACCAAACTTTTCAGTGTATTGAAATGACTATATATATGGTTTCAAATAGAAGTGATAGATAAGACAATTACAAAGAGAGAAGGTAACAAGGATCTGATTAGAAATACAGCTGAGAAACCAAAGATAAATCCAGATACATTTGTGCACATGGATGGCCACTCAGAGAAATAGAAGAAATAACTGAAATGGAATCAAAGCCAAGACATTGTAAGTAAATTGCAGAATGAAACACTGAAAAAATGCAGAACATACTTAGAGAAAGGTCATTTTTCTTATTTGACATATATAAAAAACTTAAAACTTTTACTCCTGTCCTAATCAAATTAATGTACTTGATAAAACTGATCATCAGTCACTCTTCTGGTATTATCTATAAATTGAGTTTGCAAAGTAAACCCACATGGAGAAGTCCAAAAAGAAGTTACTATTACATGACCATACATGTTAACATTGTATGGCAATCTATTTTTCCTACTGTATCATACTCTTTTCCCCCTTTCCCCTAAGAAATGGTAAGTTTATTTTTCCTGTTTACATACTTGCAAATAACCTATTCTAACAGTATTAAAGATTCTTTTTTAAAATTTTTATTTATTTTTTATTGTGAAAATACTGTACAAAGGGATTATAATTACATGGGCAAGATAATGAGTACATTTCTTATCAAGCATTGTAGCTTCCTCCTTTGTTTCCCCTTCCCATCCCTTCCCATCCTCCCCTCCCCCGCCCTCCCCACCCAATCCTCCCTGCCCCCCCACCAAAGTTGTAAAGTTCGTTTTTGACATAACGACTTGTACATCTCATTGTAACAATATTAAAGATTCTTAATCTCCTACCACTCCATCTTCTTATTGATCATCAGTCTGCTGATGTTCACTGAACATTTCTTAGTTACACTTGGTATATCTTACGTTATTCACCCTCTTTCATTTTCCACTCTCTTCTCTCTTTCAAGAAAAAGAGTATAAATTGTTCTTTAGCTTTCGTTTGTGCTCTAGCTTTATTCGGGTTAGCTTTAATTCAAAGAAGACAGCATTCTCATAGCCAATAGTATGATAGCCTTAGATGATAGCATTCTCCTAACCAATAGCAAAATGAGGATGAAAATTTACCTTGACTAATATTCACCGACTGCATGAGGTTATGCCAATTGGCTTTTAAAAAACTTCATCAACTTAGCCATTTCAGGCTTTAATTTTAGTTTGTCTAACCACTTTTCATTTTTTCATTCTGGAATTGGCTGAATAAAAATTGATAGGATTCATCTTTAGAAGATGTAAAGCTTTTGGGCTGGGAAGGTGGCTCTATTGGTAGAGTGCTTGCCTTGGATGCATTAGGCCCTGGGTTCCATCCTTCAGCACCAAATAAGCAGAGAAAGCCGGAAGTGGCGCTGTGGCTCAAGTTGTAGAGGGCTAACCTTGAGCTGAAGAACTGAGGGACAGTGCCCAGGCCCAGAGTTCAGGTCTACAACCGACAAAAAACAAACAAACAAACAAACAAAAAAACAGAAGATGTAAAGCTTTTGCTAAAAAGACTTAGAGATATAACAAGAATTGAAATTTAAATGATGCAATGGTATCTCAAATTTTCTTTTGATTATTATATTAGCAATGGGATTTAGTTTTCTTTCAGATGATATGTTTTAAAACTATAAATATATCCCTTCAATTTTAGATAACTTTCAATATTCACTAAACCGTCCAGAATACATGTTACTGACTTTGCTAAATTATATATCTGACAGATTCAATCAAGTATACTGAAGATTGAATGATTAAAATGGAATCACATATACTATAATAGTGCCATAGATAACTGTATTGGCCACTTTTCATACAAAGGCAAATGCCTTTGAAAATTGTATAAACATGATAACATTCATTGAAAACCTAAAGTAATCTCACTATAAAGGTTGTACAATTCTATGAAATTAGTAAAATAAAATGTTCCCTAAAACTGTTTTGTTAAATGATACGCTCGTTATTTTCCTTTCCAAATATGCTACGACTTTCTTTATTCACAGTAGAACAATCCCACCACTGTTTCAATATCTACTCTAAACCTGAGCTGATGAGTGTTTCTAAAACTGATGCATAAAACATGTCCTAGAACCTGATGTTAAAGTTAACAGACAACATATTAACATCTACCTGTATACATGATTGATTTTTATAGAGGTCTTCTGTACCTTTTGTTTATTCAACCTTTAAACTGAGTATCTGGATTATGTAGTTTTTATTATTTTCCCAACATATAGAGTCTGATATAATTTTCACATTCACTTTGATTTCAAGGTTTGTCACAAAGTGAAGAAAAAGGACAAGTTGACAAAGTTCAGAAGATGCTACCCAATTAAAGACACTGGACAATATCAGTATTTTCTCTCTTGTTCTTAGGAAAAAACACTTTAAAGCTATTTATTTTTGAGAGAAGAATATGTATCTAACATTGCACTCAGAAACTGTGTGGAATATTATATCACAATAGATTGCATGAGTTATATAAAAGTTATGCCACCTATTTTTTAAATGAGGCATACTTACAATGAAAAGAATATTGGATTTGGCATGATACAGCACTATTATTTATCAATATACTAAAGTTGAATAATTTACTTAACCTTTCTGAAACCTTGAATATTCAGTTATAAAAATGTAAATGGCAACCTATCACACAAAGCTTGTTTGACTTTTCTAGTCTTGCTGTAACAAGGCACCACCAAGTAGGTGGTTAAAATAACCGAGGTACTTGTCAATCAGTTCTGCAGGTTAGAAGTAAAAGGTCAAGATGCTGTCAATGTCGTGCCCCATTCAGTCCGGTAAGAAAGAATCCTATTATTCCTCACTCAAAGCTTGTGGTGGCTGTTAGCAATGTTTATATCTTGGCTTGAAATTGCAGTACACCTATGTCTGCCTTTATCCTTGTGTTTCTCTTTTGATAAAGATGTCAGTCCTAAAGGAAGAGAGGGAGAGGGGTAAAGAGAGAGACAAAGAAAGAGCATTCCATTAATTTTAAAGCCCACAATATTCCAATCTCACCTCATCTTAACTACTTTCATCTCACCTACACTATCCCATAAATGTATTTAATATACAATGTGTATAGTTTATAAAATATAATGTAAAAATGTAGTAAATATCTGAGATATGGACAATTGGAGAATCAACTCATCTTTGAAGACACAATTCAGCTCATAAGAGAAAGGATTTAAAATGGGTTAAAATGTGTCAAGAAAATGTGGTATATATACACAATGGAATTCTATGCCTCTATCAGAAAGAATGACATTGCCCCATTTATTAGGAAATGGAAAGACTTGGAAAAAATCATATTAAGTGAAGTAAACCAGCCCCAAAGAAACATAGGTCCCATGGTTTCCCTTATTTGCAATTACTAGTATATGTCTGAGACAAACAGAAACAGTCAGACATGTTGATGTTAGGCAAAATGAACACCAGGATAAGGAAGCAAATGTTTTTTCTTTCTTTCTATAGTTTCTAACATAGTTATAAGATGATGTTTTGTTGCTTTGTATGTCCCTCCCCCCCGGTATAACCCCTGTTTTCACTATAGTTGATGTTGGTATAATTTGTGGAGGGGAAGGAAAAAAAAACAATTGTTTAAATAGGGTTACAGGTGGCCCATTGCAACAATGAAATGTACAAGATGTGATGAAGAAAATTAAACTTCACAAATTTGGCAGAGGAGGGGAGATGAGAAGGGATGGGAAGGAGAAACAAAGGAGGAGGCAATAATGCTTAAGAAGAAATGTAATGTACATAAAAGGTCAGATAAGGTGATGTTAGGGAAATGAATCCTAAGATATGTATTCAAATGTATTTTTTCTCTTTCATGAGATTGTTTCTAACACATTTATAGGATTATTTCTTTGTTGCTTTATATGTCCCTCCCCCACAGTATTAGCCCTGCTTTCACTGTATTTGATGTCGGTATAATTGGTGGAGGGGAAGGGGAAAAACAAATCGTTTAAATAGGGACACAGGTGGACCCATTGCAACAATGAGATGTATAAATCGTTATGTCAAAAGCGAACTTTACAATTTTGGTGGCGGGGCAGGGAGGATTGGGTGAGGAGGCAGAGAGGGGAGGATGGGAAGGGGAAAAATATATATCAGTTTAAATGTAAAAAAATATATATAAAGCCCCCTCCCCAAAAAGAAATGTACTCATTACCTTGCCCATGTAATTGTAATCCCTCTGTATGGTATTTTAACAATATAAAAAATGTGCTAAAACTTAAAATGTGTTCATTACTTTTCTCTGGTACTCCAGAATCATGGCTTCACAACAACTTATCTGACCTTTTCTGCTTGACTCAGACATACACTAGTTATTGCAAATAAGGGAAATCATGGGACCTATGTTTCTTGGACCCTGGCTTACTTCACTTCTTATAAATTTTTCCAAGTCTTTCCATTTCCTAACAAATGGGGCAATGTCATTCTTTCTGTTGGAGGCATAGAATTCCCTTGTGTATATATACCACACTTTCTTGATCCATTCATCTACTGAGGGGAATCTGGATTGGTTCCATATCTTAGATATGGTAAATAATGCTGCAATAAACATAGTCGTTCTGGTAGCTTTGGTGTGGTCTTGTTTGTGAACATTTGGGTAAATGCCCAAAAGTGGGATTGCCGGGTCATAGGGGAGCTCTATGTTGTGTCTTTTCAGGAACCTCCATACTACTTTCCAAAGTTGTTGAACAAGTTTACACTCCCACCAACAATGCCATAAGGTTTCCTTCTGTCCACATCCCCTCCACCATCTGTTGTTATTAGAGTTCTTGTTTATAACCATTCTAACTGGGGTGAGGTGGCATCTCAATGTTGTTTTGATTTGCATTTCTTTTATGGCTACAGAGGCTGAACATATCTTCATGTGTCTATTGGCCATCCTTCTTTCCTCTTCAGAGAATTTTCTCTTTTATTCTTTAGCATACTTATTTATTGGGCAGTTGTTTCTTTGAAGATTTGTTTTTGGTGGATTTAATTTTTTAAGTTCCTCTCTTCCCCTCTATCTCTTGTCTCCTTTCTATTCTCCTCTTTATCTCTCCTCTCTTTCCTCTCTCTCTCTCTTTCTCTGTCTCTGTCTCTGTCTCTCTGTCTCTGTCTCTGTCTCTGTCTCTCTCTGTCTCTGTCTCTCTCTCTGTCGCTGTCTCTCTCTCTCTCCTCTGTCTCATTCCAGTACTGAGGCTTGAATTCAGGGCCTATCTTTCAGACATTTGTGGCTTCTTTTCTTTTCTTTTCATTTTCCTTTTCTTTTCTCTTCTCTTCTGTTCTTTCTCTCACTATTTCTCTTTGTTTCATTCTATCCTTCCTTCTTTCCTTTGTTTCTTCTATATCTTCCTTTCGTTTTCTCTCCCCTCCTTCATTTTTCCTTCCTTATTTCCTTCTTCCTTCTTCCTTCTTCCTTCTTCCTTCTTCCTTCCTTCCTTCCTTCCTTCCTTCCTTCCTTCCTTCCTTCCTTCCTTTCTTTCTTTTTTCTTTCTTTCTTCCTTTCTTTCTTTCATTCTTTCTTTCTTTCTCTTTCTTTCTTTCTTTCTTTCTTTCTTTCTTTCTTTCTTTCTTTCTTTCTTTCTTTCTTTCTTTCTTTCATTCTTTCTTTCTTTCTCTTTCTTTCTTTCTTTCTTTCTTTCTTTCTTTCTTTCTTTCTTTCTTTCTTTCTTTCTTTCTTTCTTTCTTTCTTTCTTCCTTTCTTCCTTTCTTTCCACTGGTAGTTACTTGGAATATAATACTCTCATAGCTGTTTCTGCTCCAGCTTATTTTGAACAGATCTTAGCCATCTGAGTTGTCAGGACTGCAGGTGTGACCCACTAGCCACTAAGCTTAATAAACTTCATTTAGAAAACAAAAAGGAGAATTTACTTGAGACAGAATAGGGTTGTCTACACATTTAGAAATTAAACCTTCATTGATATCTAGCTTCTGTTTCCAAATAGTGAGAAGTTACCAACCTTCAGGCACTCTTTGGCATTCTACATAATAATTTATGAGATTTTCACATACAAAAAAATCTAATATTAAATACTACTTTTTTGTTATTTGTTTGAATCTGAATTACGCATGGTTATAAAATGACAAAACATAAATCTGTCAAAATATGTAAATCTGGATGCATACTTCAATATTTAACCAGTATATTATCCTAAAATATAAACATATGAACCAAAATGACACTTCTATCTTTTTTGGGCCAGTGAGGATTCTCACAGATTTTCCCACCCAGACTGACTTCTAACCAAGATCACCAAATCTCAGCCTCCAGTATAGCTAGGATTATAGGTATGAACCACTGCGCCTGACAAAAGAAAGTTCATAATGAATTTTAGAAACTTGAAAATTTACATGTGAAAATATTGATAAAATCTAGTTCTGGGGCTTATGTTCCACAATGCTATTTGTGTGTTTGTGGGTGTGTGTGTGTGTTCATATGCAAGTATGTAGATGATAACTGAATAGAAAGAAAAATAGATAATATACAATACATATTTACCTATTTCTACATAATTTTTCATATATATAAATTTACACATGTATAAGGGTAAATTAATTCCAGTAATAAGTAATTTAAAAGAATATCTACATAGGTTAAGAATGCTTCACTCAAATCTCAGGTTAAATTTACCTCAATCTCAGTACTGCACCTGTGAATATAAAAAAATACATAAATGAATTTTGGTCTACACAAAACTTTTCCAAGTTGGAATCATTCATAGCAAAGTAAAAAATACAATTTTTCTTTGAACTTTTCTGGTAGTAGAAATGACACGTCACCAGTCTCAAAAATATTTTCAAAATATGGTTGTCTCACAACCTTATCATATCAAATGCAATTTGGCTTTCTAGAACTTATTTTTTTAATTTAATTTAATTTTTTTGTGAACATACTGTACAGAGGGGTTACAATTACATGGGCAGGATAATGCGTACATTTCTTACCAAGCATTGCAGCCAACTCCTTTGTTTACCCTTCACATCCCTTCCCAGCCTCCCCCCTCCACCCCAATCCCAATCCTTCACCTTCCCCATCCTCCCCTCCCCCCCGCACCGACGTTGTAAAGCTTGTTTTGGACATGACAACTGGTTCTTCTCATTGTTGCAACAGGTCCACCTGTATCCTTAAACAACTGGTTTTTCTCCATCTCCTCCAAAAGTTATACTGACATCAAATATAGTGAAAGCAGGGGTTATACTGTGGAGGAGGGACATACAAAGCAACAAAGAGATAATCTTATAAATGCGTTAGAAACACATGCATGAAAGAGAAAAACATTAAAATACATATATATGGGTTCATTTCCCTGACATCACATTATCTGACCTTTTCTGATTGACTCATACATATACTAGATATTGAAGATAAGGGAAACCATGGGACCTATGTTTCTTTGGGCCTGGCATACTTCACTTAATATAATTTTTTCCATTTCCTAACAAATGGGGCAATGTCGTTCTTTCTGATGGAGGCATAGAATTCCATTGTGTATATATACCACATTTTCTTGATCCATTCATCTACTGAGGGGAATCTGGGTTGGTTCCATATCTTAGCTATGGTAAATAATGCTACAATAATCATTGTTGTGCTGGTAGCTTTACTGTGGTCTTGTTTGTAAACATTTGGGTAAATGCCCAAAAGTGGGATTGCTGGGTCCTAGGGGAGTTCTATGTGAAGTCTTTTGAGGAACCTCCATGCAGCTTTCCAAAGAGGTTGAACAAGTTTACATTCCCACCAACAATGAAGTAAGGTTCCTTTCTGTCCACATCCCCTCCAGCATCTGTTGTTAGAGTTCTTGATTCTTGTCGTTCTAACTGGGGTGAGGTGATATCTCAATATTGTTTGGATTTGCATTTCTTTTATGGCTAGGGATGTTGAATATTTCTTCATGTGTCTATTGGCCATCCTTCTTTCTTCTTCACAGAAGTTTCTGTTTAAGTCTTTCACCCACTTATTTATTGGGCAGTTGTTTCTGTGAGGATTTGTTGTTGGGTGGTTTAATTTTTTGAGGTCCAAGTATATTTTAGATATGAGACCCTTGTCCGTTGTATGGCTAGTAAAGATCTTCTCCCAATCGGTGGGCTTTCTATTGATCTGGCTAACTATGTCCTTTGCCATTCAGAAGCTCTGCAACTTTATGCAATCCTATTTGTCCAACCTTTCTTTGATTTGTTGTGTTTCCGGGTCTCTATTCAAAAAATTTCGGCCTGAGCCAAGGAGACCTAGGGTTTCTCTTATTCCATCCTGTAATGGTTTCAGAGTGTCTGCTTTGAGTTCAAGGTCTTTGATCCATCTGGAGTTGATTCTGGTGCAGGGTGATATATAAGGATCTAGCTTTAGTTTTCTACAAGTAGTTAACCAGTTTTGCCAGCACCATTTAATGAAGAGGCTGTCTTTGTTCCATTCTATTGTTTTAGCTCCCTTATCGAAGACTAGATGGCTATAGGTCTGTAGGTTCATTTCTGGGTTTTCAATTCTATTCCATTGGTCCTGAGGTCTGTTCTTATGCCAATACCAAGCTGTTTTGATTACTATGGCTTTATAGTAGAGTTTGAAAATTGGTATTGATATTCCTCCAGCAGTGTTCTTTCCATTGAGGGGCGTTTTTGCTATTCGGGTCTTTTATTGTTCCATATGAATTTTTGGATTGCCTCTTCTATTTCCTTGAAGAATGAGGTTGGAATTTTGATAGGTATTGCATTGAGTTTGTAGATAGCCTTGGGAAGTATTGCCATTTTCACGAAGTTAATCTTTCCAATCCAGGGGCATGGGATGTTTTGCCATTTTTTAAGTTCTCTGTTGATTTCCTTTTTCAAGATTTTAAAGTTTTCATCATAGAGGTCCTTCATTTCTTCGTTTAAGTTAATTCCTAGGTATTTTATTTTTTGTGGGGCTATTACAAATGGAGTTGCTTTCCTAATTTCAGCCACACTTTTCTCATTGTTGGCATACAGAAAAGCCACTGATTTTGGGGGGTTAATTTTATAACCTGCTACTTTGCCAAAGTTTTGAATCAGCTTGACTAATTTGGGAGTGTAGTCTATGGGATTCTTTAAATACCAGATCATGTCATCTGCAAAGAGGGAGAGTTTTATTTCTTCTTTCCCTATTTGGATCCCCTTTATATCTGCATCTTGTCTTATTGCTGTAGCTAGGCATTCTAATACTAGATTGAAGTGAAGTGGAGAGAGTGGGCATCCTTGTCTTGTTCCTGAATTAAGAGGAATTGGCTTTAGTTTTTCATCATTGAGTATAATGCTGGCTGTAGGTTTGTCATATACAGCCTTTATTGTATTGAGGACTGTTCCATGGATTCCTAATTTTTCCAAAACCTTCATCATAAAGGGGTGTTCGATCTTGTCGAATGCTTTATCTGCATCTCTGAGATAACCATGTGGTTCTTATCCTTGCTCCTGTTTATGTGATGAATAGTATTAATTGATTTGTGTATATTGAACCAGCTTTGCATCCCTGAAATGAATACTCTTTGATCGTGGTGTATGATTTTTTGGATGAATTGTTCAAGTCAATTGGCCAAAATTTTGTTGAGAAGTTTTGCATCAATGTTCATCAAAGAAATGGGTCTATACCTCTCTTTCTTTGATGAGTCCCTGCCTGGTTTTGGGATGAGGGTTATGATGGCTTCATAGAATGTGTTCAGTAGTGAGCATTCTCTTTCAATTTCATTGAAAAGTTGGAGGAGTATGGCTGTGAGCTCTGCTTTGAAGGCCTTGTAAAATTCCGCTGTAAAACCATCTGATCCTGAACATTTCTTAGCTGGGAGGCCTCTCATTGCTTTTTCTATTTCAGTGCTAGATATGGGCCTGTTAAGATAGTATAACTCATCTTGTTTTAGTTTTGGCCTGTCAATATTTGCTAGGAAAAGGTAGATTTCTGTCAAGTTCTCAAACTTATTAGCATAAAGTTTTGAGAAGTATTCCCTTGTAATGTTCTGAATCTTGGTCGTTTCCGGGGTGATTTTTCCATTCTCATCTCTGAGTTTATTAATTTGGGTGTGTTCTTTTCTTTTTCTGATAAGATTTGCTAAGGGTCTGTCAATTTTGTTAAGTTTTTCGAAGAACCAACTCTTTGTTTTGTTGATCCTTTCTATAGTTTTTTTGGGTTCTAATTCATTTAATTCTGATTTATTTTTGATTATTTCTTTCCATCTACTGGATTGGGGTTCATCTTGCTGCTCTTTTCCAAAGAGGTTTAGAAGTGTCATTATATTGTTGGTTTCCGATCTCTCCAATTTCTTGATGTAGGAGCTCAGAGCTATAAACTTGCCTCTGAGTACTGCCTTTGCTGTGTCCCAGAGGAGCTGGTAATTTGTGTGTTCATTTTTGTTGAATAGCATGAACATTTGAATTTCCATTCTAATCTCTTCCATGGCCCACTCATGATTCAGCAGTGTGTTGTTCAGCCTCCATGTGATACCGGACTTTCTTTGGTGGCTTTTGGTGTTGAGTTCTAATTTTATTCCCTTGTGGTCAGAGAGAATGCAAGGTATAACTTCAATGTTTCTGAACTTAGACAAGTTTGCTTTGTGGCCTAAAATGTGGTCTATTTTATAAAACGTTCCATGTGCTGCTGAGAAGAACGTGTATTCTGAGGCTGCTGGGTAAAATGTTCGGTAGATTTCTGTTAAGACTAGTTGATCTATGCTGCTGTTTAGATCTGCGGTTTCTCTGTTGAACTTTTGCCGATTTGATCTATCTAGTGGGGAGAGTGTGTGTTAAAATCCCCAACAATTAATGTCTTTGGATCTATATGGGATTTGAGGGAAAGTAGTGTTTCTTTGATAAATTTGGGTGCTCCATTGTTTGGCGAATAGATATTTAGAATTGTAATATCCTCCTGAAGGAAATATCCTTTAATTAGTATGTAGCGACCTTCTTTATCTCTTCTCACGAATTTTAATTTGAAGTCTATTTTATCTGATATTAGGATTGCAACTCCCGCCTGTTTATGAGGGCCGTTTGCTTGGTAGATTTTGTTCCAGCCTTTAACATTGAAAATGTGTTTGTTTTTACGGGCAAGATGTGACTCCTGCAGGCAGCAGATAGAAGGGTCTTGTTTTTTAATCCAAGTAGACAGTCTATGTCGCTTAATTGGAGAGTTCAGTCCGTTAACGTTAAGAGATAGGACTGAGAGGTATTTGGGAGTTCTTGCCATGTTATCCACCTTCTTGGGGGCTGCAAAAACTGGGTTCTTCCTATGGTTCTTGGATTCTCAGTTTGGGTGCAGTTTCTTGGCCTTTATTGCGGTCTTGTTGGTTTTCTATGTGTAGGACATCTTTAAGAATCTTTTGTATGGCTGGTTTGGTGGAGATGTATTGTTTCAATTTTTCTTTGCTATGGAAGATTTTTATTTGACCTTCAGTTATGAAGGAGAGTTCAGCTGGGTACAGTATTTTTGGTTGATAGTTGTTTGTTATTAGGGTATGGCATACATCATTCCAGGCTCTTCTTGCTTTGATTGTCTCTGCTGAGAAATCTGAGGTGATTCTAATTGGTTTTCCTTTATAGATCATTAATCTTTGCTCCTTGTCAGCTTTAAGGATCTTTTCCTTGGTCTGAGTTGATCCTGTGTGGATTATAATGTGATGGTGGGATGTCCTATTCTGTTCTGGTTTATTTGGGGTTCTAAAGGCTTCTTGTATCTGAATAGGCCTATCTTTTTGTATGTTTGGGAAGTTCTCTGCTAGGATCCTGTTAAACATTAACTTCTGTTTCTAGGTGCTCCTCTACACCCATTATCCTTAGATTGGGCCTTCTGATGGTGTCTTCCAGGTGTTGGATAGACCTATCATATTTCTTGGACTTGTCTTGGATGGTTGTATGTTCTTTCTCTATAATATCTAGGCTGTCTTCAATCCCCGAGATTTGATCTTCTGCATGGTCTAACCTGCTGTCAAGACTCTCTACTTTGTTTTTTATCTCTTTTCCTTCTATTTGGTCAGCTTTGATGGCTTCAATTTCTTTGTTGAAGCTCTGTTTTAGGTCTTGTATGAATTTCTTTACTTCCTTAATTTGGTGTTCAGTGTTTGTTTTCAAATCACTTAGTTGATTGGTTATGGTTTCTTTGGACTCCCATTCCTTCTGTTGGGTTCCGTTCAGCGTTCCCTTTGTGGTCTCCCTGACTTCCTTCAGCTCTATGTTAATGGATTCCATGAATGCCTTTAGTGATCTTTGTGTATTCTCTACCTGGTCTCTCTTTTCCTGTATTACTCTTTGATTTGCTTCTTCCCGTTTGTGGGATTCCTGTAGTTCTCTTTCCTCCCATTCATGGGATTCCTGCAGTTCTCTTTGAGTGTTCTCAGCCTGCTCACACCATTACTCCCTTTCTCTTTGAGTATTCTCAAGTTTTTCACACAAATCCTGTATCAGTTTTTGAGTGTCTTCCTCACGCTTATGATATTCCTGTATAAGCTTTTCAGATGCCTCCTCTCTCTCTTTTTCATGCTCATACAGCGTCCTTTGTAAGTTGTCAAACTTCTCATTTATCATGTTTGCCAGCAGTGTTTGCAGAGCTATTTGGGAAATCTCCTATGGATTATTCATTATCTGTTCTGACCCCTGATTATCAAGATTGGGAATTGAGATATCCGGATTTGCCATTTTTCTTGTGTTTTTCCGGCTTACTCTGCCCATTTGAGATGAAAATAGCACCAGTTTTGTGCTAGAACACTATCTTAAGGCAACCATCAATCAAAGTTTGCATTCGTACAGTCAATAGTCTACAGATACAATCTAGTTCAACAGATACATCTATTCAACATCTAACAGCTATATGTTAATGGGCTTCGAAATGCAGAGAAGAATTTGGAAAACCAGAAATTATTAGGGTTAGGGAGAGATGAGGGTAAAAAATAGAAATAGATTGGTGTGGGGAGGCACAGGGAGAGTTAACTATGTCCTAATCACAATGCAGGAAATAGGTTGTGTAGGATGCAATTAGAGAGAGAGAGAGATAGAAGAAAGGGAAAGGGAAATGAAATGAGACCAGAAAAAAATAGAAACGGAAAAATTAATATTATTATGATGATTAAAAGACCATCTATTTAGAGAGGAATGTGAGTATATAAAGAGAAGCTAAGGGACATAGAGGAGAAGTGAAAAACTTTAAAAAAATGCTTAAAATATTATATAGGTATAAAGAGGTAGTACTGCTATTAAGGAATTTAATTCTCAGAGGTTTTGAATTGAGTAATAAATTTGTGGATTAAGTGTGTACACAATGGGGGATAGGGTCTACTAGTTAACTAAGGGTTTATCTGAGGATGTGCAGGACAAGAGTTAACTCACATAAAGAAAATCAAAGGAGAGGAAAAGTTGAGAAGGATGAGAAAGGGAAAAAAAAGATCAGAAGTTTAGTATATCTAGACGAAAAACAAAAAGATAGTTAAGAAAAAAAAAGAGAAAGAAGACAAGAAAGGAAAACCCACATTCACGTATTCTTAAAATAAAAATTATAAGAGGAAAAAAAAGTTACTAGAAAACAATTATTTTTTCAAAAAAGGCAAAAATTAAAGATTAATAAAATTTTTAGAAAAGGAAAAAATTCTTTATATATATATAAGGTACCAAAAAAAAAAAGGAAAAAAAAAGAAAAGAAAAGAAGAAGAAGAAAAAAAAAAGTTCTTTGATTTTTTTTTTTGAATTTTTTGGGAGGGGTGGGAAGAATCTTGTATCTCCCTTTTGTCTGTAACCAGCCTCTTGTTGGAGTCTCTGGTCAGCTTGAGGTCCTGTGGCTTGATTGGTTTGTTCAGTCAGTTTGTTTGAACAGGCAGAAAAATGCTTTGCTTTACCCAAGATTTTGAGATCCCCCTCCCAGATTAGTTTAATGGGAGGGTGATCTGCTTTGAGAATCACAAAAGAGGGGGATGCAGTGGTGAGACTAGGTTCTGGGTAGAGTTGAGGCCTTTCAACAATCAGTAGCTTTTTCCTGGGGCTATTTTGTGAAAAATATCATAGAGCCCAGCCTGGAGCCATTCTCAGGGTTTCTGTTTTTCCATTGATTTTGGTGGCTGCGAGAGGGAGGGGCAGCCTCTGGCTCTGGTTACCCAGTGAGGAAAGCCACTCCAATGGCTGGCGCCTGAGCTGGGTGACCTTTCCCTGGATGGAGCTGAGTCTGGAAGGTCACTTCGCCGTTAAGTTCTTGTGACCTGCTAAATGACTCGTTTTATTCCAAGGCCTGATTCGGAGCTGGAAGCTCCTCCGAGCTTTGTCGCTATCCAAGATGGAGATCACTGGTGCTGGGGTGGGGGGAGGCGTGGCCTTACCTTCTCTGCTCCCTGAGAAGGAGTGAGGACGTCGGGCTTGTACTCACGCCGAGTCTTGTATCCTGGGTCGTCTCTGGTCTGCAAACTGCAGAATGAAGATGTCCGCTCCTTGTCGGTTCTTGCTGGTGTTGAGTAGAATCTGCTCGCCTGCTGCGTCTGGCTCCTTCGTCCCGGACTCTCTGTGTGAGCACTCAGGTATGTTCCTGACTGCGGTCTCCCCCGGGACCCTGCCGCCGCTGCCGGGGCAGCTGCTGGCAAGCACTCAGATGTGTCTTCTTTCCTTGGCTTTCCCTCTCTTATCTAACTCTCTGTCCTGTGATGGCACACTTGGTGTGATTCTCTGGCTTAGGACTGTTCACTGGAACTCTAAAACTGCTTTCTATGTGAGAGCTTGTTCAGATTCCAGCTTCTCCTCTGCCATCTCCCCGGAACCCCCTGTAGAATTTCTTTAAAAACACTCTGATTGCATTCATATGCTAATATGTATGATTGGCTAATATTCTCCAAGTATGGCTAAGCTTTATTCCCTAATAATGGGAAACACTACCATTTGCAATAATTTTAGCACCTGTGAATGCTGTAAAAAGAAAATGAACTGGGAAAAATTTAAGACCCAGAGAGAGGATGGGAAATAAATGCCATGCAGAGCTGTCACTGTAGGGGTTCATCACCTGGGTGTAGGCATGGCTTAGCCCAATTTCCTACTGTGCTCAGGAGGTCACCCTGCAGTGGAACTCTATTCCTGCCTCCTCTTTCTCACTTCCATCCCAATTGGTGTGTGTGGGACTGATTGAAGCCATCTGCATATTATTCAAGCTTGCAGTGTCATTTCCCACCTCTGTCCAGTCAACTCAATATCTACTCAATATTAAACTTTGCATTAAATTTGTGATTACTTTTAAGTTTAGATATTGAGATTAATGCAGAAAATATTCTAAGGGATTTCTTGATACCTTAAACTTAGAAGCTGAGCTAGTTTAACAAGCACTTCTTTAATAGCCACTTTAATTTGTTTGTGACCATTCTGAGCAAGATTATTCCTGTCTAGCTCTCTGTATGTGAAACATGAAAGAACCAAAGAAAAATAATTTATTCCCAGTAACTTTAGTGTGTAGATCTGCACAACAATGTTAAATGTCATATAGTTCTGTATGAATACTGATCATTATTAAAATAGAAATATGTTATAAATGATTTTCTACCATAAAATTCTTTATACATTCGAAGTTCCTAAGTTCCTAAGTCATATTAAGTCTAGCAGAGTCTTAAAACAAATGTAGAGAAATTCTCCTGCTAATATTCAGAAAATTATTATTTTATTCATGATACTATTTTCTTTCAAGCATATCGACTGGCTTACTTTCCAAGTCTTTCCATTTCTTACAAATGAGGCAATATCATTATTTCTGATGGATGCATAGAATTCCATGGTGTATATTTACCACATTTTCTTGATCCATTCATTTACTAAGGGGCATCTGTGTTGATTCCATATCTTGGCCATGGTAAGCAATGCTGAAATGAACATGGTTTTGATGGTAGCTCTAGTGTGGCCTGGTTTGTAGTGTATTGGGTAAAAGACCAGGAGTGGGATTGCTGGGTCATAGGGAAACTCTATGTTTAAACTTTTTTTTTTTTTTGTCAGTCATGGGGCTTGAACTCTGGGCTTGGGCGCTATCCCTCAGCTCTTTAGCTCAAGGCGAGCTCTCTACCGCTTTAGTCACAGCACCACTTCCTGTTTTCTGGTGGTTAATTCGAGATAAGGGTCTCACGGACTTTTCTTCCGGGCTGGCTTTGAACCATGATTCTCAGATCTCAGTCTGTCAGTAGCTAGGATTACAGGCGTGAGCCACCAGCACCCAGCTATGTTTAATCTTTTAAGGAACCTCCATAGAGTTTCCAGTTCAACTACTCTGGAAAAATACATTTTATAGGGACTTGTTTACAATATTTATGGGCTGAGCACTGTTTCAACTGAAAAGAAGTGAATGAGTCTTTGTTGTTTTTGGCGGTCCGGTCATGAGGCCTGAACTCTGGTCCTTGGCACTGTCCCTCAGCTCTTCAGGTCAAGGCTAGCGCTCTACCACTTGAGCCACAGTACCACTTCCGCTTTTTTCTTTTTTGCTTATGTGGTGCTGAGGAATCGAACCCAGGGCCTCATGCATACAAGGCAAGCACTCTACGACGGAGCCACCTTCCCAGCACTGAATGAGTCTTTAATTTCCATCTTTACAAGTCCAATTTTAGTGTCTTGATAATAGTCTGAAAATGGGTTAGCCTATAGGAAAGTAAAAATTTGGTAATTCTGTATGTAGGAAATGAGTGAGACCTAATGGCAATCGAGACAGTAAGAATGGCAGAAACCAGATGCATTTATATGAAGTTAATGAAATTTTATTATATAAAAGCTAAGAAGTTTAAATAAGTGCTGCTAAACTTTATATACAACAAGAGAATGAGGTTACTGGAAGTAAGCATCAAGAAGGGTTATGAATATAAAGATGGAAACAAGGTTTTGAATAAGTATCCACAAATTGATGACTAGGCAATTCTGTAGATTTTTTTTTTATCACTATAATATTGTGGTGGCAAGATTCCATTTTTTTTTTAGTTACGCAAGTACATTTTATTTTTTAAATTTAATTTTTTGTCAAGGTTATATACAGTTATATACCATAAGGTAGTGAGTACATTTCTTGTTGGACATTGTTACCCACTCTTGTTTTCTTTTGTTGGTCCTGGGGCTTGAACTCTGGGCCTGGCCACTGTCCGTAGCTTCCTTTCCCTCAAGAGCACTCTAACAATTGAGCCACAGAACCAGATTTTTGAAGTAGTCTATTGGAGATATGAGTCTCATGGAGTTTCCTGCCTGGGCTGGCTTGGAACTGCAATCCTCAGATCTCAGCCTCCGGAGTAGCTAGGATTAGAGATGTGAGCCACCAGTGGCAGGCAAACTCTGTCTATATTTAACAACTAATTTTCTCAGGTGGCATTACATTCAATTTAAATGTGTAGATAGTTTCCATACACATTCTATGGGGAAAGTAGCTGAATAGGAAAAAATAGTTAACTGTTTTCTTGATTAGTCTCAATCTAGAAAGTTATGAGATGATAACATCACTACATAGCAGGGCAAACTGAATGTAAAGTTCTGGAGAATAAACATGTCAGTCTATGTCTTTCCTGTTGTAACGTTTAGCAAAGGGATGAAAAGTAAATATGCCTGTTCTTAAAACAACCTTCTTCCTGAAGGCTGAGATTAGACTTTCCCTAAAAGAATATACCACCTACTTTGAGATTATATCCCTATACATATGAAACAAAGTTATAAAGAAATAACAGAGCCAACGATTTTACCATCAAAAGTGTGATCCTTTCTTGACTAGCCTGGATTATTAAAAGTGATGGGGTTCAAAGCACAGATTTCAAGCTATTGCTCAGTAGAGAATAGGAAAATACTTTATAAATCAAAGTATTAGGAGGCTGAGGCAGGATCATTATGAGCTTGAGGCCAGTCTGCGCTACAAAAAGAGAGACTGTCTAAATTAGGTAATTAATTTCAATAACACCAAAACCATCACTTATATACAAAGAGGGGCATGAAAAAAATATTTAATCTTGATCAAAACCAGTAGGATCAGAAAATGACAATAGTGACATTATTTAATAATTTCAATGAAGTTTCACATTCATAGCTCCTAAACAAAAATGTTTATAGAAACAATATATTAAACATCACATACAAATTAATTACAATAATTTTAAGGAAATTGTACATCTTTTTCATGTTTGTGTAACAATACAAAGAAAAACTATAGCGGTAATAAATGAGAAATTGTAAAGGGGTTTGGAAAGTTAAATTATTATTTCTCATGAATAAAATAAATGAAATAGTTAAATTATCATATCTCATGAAAAAGAATACATTCACCTAACAAAGTCTCCTTTTATCTACAATTTCATGTTCCAAGCTTTATTTACCTACACTAAACCACTAAACTACTGTCTACAAATATCCAATAGAATATTGAACAAAAGAACACTTCATAGATTGTAAATGTCATGCCATTCTGAGAAGCACAATGAAATCTCCTACCATCCCATTCTCGCTGGCTGGGAAAGTAAATCATCGTTTGCTCACTGTGTCTTCTGGGCCCAGTTTGTCTTCTGTAAATATGCAACCCACTCATAAGGTACTGAATGTCTGTCTCAGGCATCTGATCAACTGTAGTGAGGTCCCAGTGTTGTGAATGATAACCCTTATATTAGCCTACCACTGCCTACTCTGTCCTATGTCATTCTCTTCACCTTCTTTTCTCACTTGAAAGCTGTGTGATGGCATATTTCCTGTATCACACCATCCCCATAAGAAGACCTGTTACTTTGAAGTCTGAAGGACTACCTTATGTGGTGATGAATTTGGCTAGCATGTACAAGGAGCTAGGTCTCATTTCAAGCCACACACACACACACACACACACACACACACACACACACATACTTTGTGAAAATATGACAAAAGTAACAATATTTATATAACTTTTATTACAGCATATCATAATTATTCTATTTTCTTAATACTTAATGGTTATTAATAACTAACTGTGGCTATTTTATGTTTTATAAGTATTCATGCATAGAGAAAACTATGTATGTATTTAAAACAATATATATATATATTTATATATTTAAGGTACATATGATAGAGAATAGATAGAGTTAAAATCTGTTGCTATCTATAGTTTAAGACAAGCAATCCATTGGGGTTAGGGTGGAGTGAACTTGTAATACCCAAACCAGTAAATACAGCTAGCTATCTGAACAGATTTACAGTGATTATTTGCAGATTCCATTGCAAATTGGGTATAGTTGTTACTAAACCTAGATATATCTATGTAGAAGTTAAATTCTAGAAAAATCTAAGGACTATATCACCATATGGTGAAATTCACACTGATTGGTCTCATCTGAATACCTCTCATTCTATTAATGAAGACATATTGAAACATGTAGAGATGTAAATGACAATAAATTACCAGGTTATTGTTATATCTAAGACATATATATATATATATATACATATATATATATATATATATGTATATATATATATATATATATATATATATATACTATCAGGTATAGAGTCTTATTTTTTTTCTTTATAGCATTTTTGAGTAATAGAAGTAAAGTCTTACTCATGAAAATATACAGTAAACAATACAGTAACAATACAATAGCATATTTAAAGCATCATTTCTTCATTTTTAAAAGATAATACCTGAGAATTAAATGCAGGCACATTAGAGAAAAATTTTGTCAAATTTAACTTTTTGTCAAAAATCTCATGTCTTCTTCATATTCGATGTCTATGCAAAATAAATATGAAATACATTCATCACTGCTTTACTTACTACAGGAAAGCATTGAACTCAAAATGGAAAACAAATATCATATTTCAGAATAAGTTACAGTATTTCAGGATGAACACTAATAAGACCACATAGAATCCTGCTAACTTTTTGGCTATTTTCTAGTGCCTAATTTCAACTTTCAATCTGAGTTGACATTCTTTTTCCTTCAACCACTGTTTCATTTAAATGCCTCTGGGCTGGAATTCTACTCAATTCTTAATTTTTTCATCCTTATCTCAGTTGGACACATGTCATAGACCCCTCACCCCACTTGTGCTAGCAGGTATCTCCTTCATCTTTCTTATTTATGGCTCCTCATATTGAACTTCTAACCAAAGCAATGATTGAGCTAACGCAATTGAACCTGCATTTTCAGAATACAGATAGTTTTTGTTCTCTTTGTAAAGCAAATGCTTGTTTCAGCTCCCTTAGTAACTTGTAGTAAGTGTTTTTTCTACTTGTATTTTTCAAAGGACATGTTAAGGAATCTTGGTTCATGCATACTTACCCTTGGACACACACAAATATTTTTGAAACATAGACATCTGTACAAATTAAGGCAATGGATGTTTCTTGAATGGTGTTAAGAAATCTAGGCTATATTTTATATTGACTTCACATATGAGTTCTATTTTGGAAAGCTGAGGAAGTTTCAACTCCCTTATTCATTACCTTACAGTCATTAAGAACTTGGTAATGTGTGGTATATATACACAATGGAATTCTATGCCTCCATCAGAAAGAATGACATTGCCCCATTTGTTAGGAAATGGAAAAACTTGGAAAAAATTATATTAAGTGAAGTAAGCCAGGCCCAAAGAAACATAGGTCCCATGGTTTCCTTTATTTGTAATATCTAGTATATGTATGAGTCAAGCGGAAAAGGTCAGATAATGTGATGTCAGGAAAATGAACCCTTAGCTGTGTATTTTAATGTTTTTTTCTTTCATGCATGTGTTTCTAACGCATTTATAAGATTATCTCTTTGTTGCTTTGTATGTACCTCCCCCACAGTATAACCCCTGCTTTCACTATATTTGATGTCAGCATAACTTGTGGAGGAGATGGGGAAAAACCAGTTGTTTAAGGATACAGGTGGTCCTGTTGCAACAATGAGAAGTACAAGTTGTCATGTCCAAAACGAGTTTTACAACTTCGGTGCGGGGGGGGGGAGGGGGGAAGGAGAAGGATTGGGATTGGGGGGAGGGGGGAGGCTGGGAAGGGATGTGAAGGGTAAACAAAGGAGGAGGCTGCAATGCTTGGTAAGAAATGTTCGCATTATCCTGCCCATGTAATTGTAACTCCTCTGTACAGTATGTTCACAAATAAAATAAAATTTAAAAAAAAAAGAACTTAGTAATGTCACTATGTAGTGTTAATATAGTGCTAAGTAGCCTAAAGTCTGCTATGGTTTAATTCTGAAGTAATTAAATATTTCTCTACAGAAAAAAATGATGTGGGATGCCAATTACTACAATGGAATACCATATATCCCCAAGAAGAGAAAATACAGGCAATGAATGAAACACTTTAGATCACATTAGGCCAATAACATAAAATGTTGAATTTCATCAAAATGTATATCTATAATAATAGATAATAAATATCCCTGTAATACAAATACCAATTTTGTGGGAAGTAAAGTAATACAGAATATACAAAGAACAATTAAAAATCACTGATGATTTTTAACTGGTGGCTCACACTTGCAAATCCTAGCTAGACATGTTGCTGATATCTGAGGATTATGGTTTAAAACCAGTCTTCAGAGAACAGATCATGAGACTTTATCTCCAATTATTCATTTAAAAAAAGCTGAAAGTGAAGCTGTGGCTCTAATGATAAAGAACCTTAAATGAAAAAACTAATAGACTGCAATTAGGTCCTGAGTTCAAGTTCCAGTACTGGCACCAAAAACTAAAAATTGAAAATCAATCAATAAATCACTTCTCATCAATAAGGAAACAAATGCTCTAACTTAAAAATTGCTAAAGAGTTTGCGCATGTGGTTCACCCAAGAAGATATTAAATTCACAGGCAATATCAAAGTAGCTAACATCATTAGTCATTAGAGAAATAATACAAATGGAAACAAAAAAACTACATTTTTAAGATAAATGAGATAGATAAATGCAAAAACATTTTGACTATGCCATTTGTAATTATGTTGAATGATGGGATTCAGACCAAAAAATGCATACTGTAGGATTCCACTTAGAAGAATTATAAGAAATGAAAAATTAGAATAATGAGTGTTTTCTAGGTTGGGGATCAGAGGGAGAGAATGAATACATACATAGTATAAGACAAAACATGAGAAAGGATACATAGTAAAGATAGAAAACAAAAATACTCTGTGGTATATTTTGCATACATACATGTTCATACATATATCTCTATCAAAATGGAGATATGTTTATATATGTATCTATTAATTATGTATATATACCTATCTATTAAGACACATATAGATATTTGTATATATATAGATATATTCCAAAATATACATTCAAAAATATCAAGTTGTAAAAGTCAACCATATACATATTACTATGTATCAGTAATACTTTATAATACTATCTATTGAGAAAATAACAAATAAAATCACAGTGATTCATGTAATTTGTTTTTCATTATGGGGCTTGAACTCTGGGCCTGGGTGCTGTTTCCCAGCTCTTCAGCTCAAGGTTGGCACTCTGCCACTTGAGCCAGAGCACCACTTCTGGTTTTCTTGTCGTTAATTGGAGATAAGAGTCTCACAGAGTTTCCTGCCTGGAGCTGGCTTTGAACAGTGATCCTCAGATCTCAGCCTACTGAGTAGCAGGCTTACAGGCATGAACCACGAGCACCCGGTGATTCATGTAATTTTTAAAATCTCTAATTTCTAAAACCTCAGATTTATTAAACCTCTTCTTACTTTTTCTTTCAATTAAAATAAATGATGTAGATTAACAAAACATGTGCCTGAAACTTACTATTTTTTATTGAGGGAGTGTTTCAATTGGATTTTTCAATGCATATACCATAATATTTCTTGAATGTTTATGTTGATTGTTAATTATAATTATGTAACCTTTATCAATTTTTTTGTCAGTCATGGGGCTTGAACTCTGGGCTTGTGTGCTGTCCCTGTGCTCTTCAGCTCAAGGCAAGCACTACTGCTTGAGCCACAGCACCACTTCTGGTTTTTTAGTGGTTTATTGGATGTAAGAGTCTCATGGACTTTCCTTCTCTGGGCTGGCTTTGTACCATGATCCTCACATCTCAGCCTCCTGATTACTAGCATGAGCCACTGGTGCCTGGCTCATCTTCATTTAAACTCTGTTGGAATAAAACATGAATATTGATTATTTTGTTACAGAAGTCTGGCTTGTTATCATTATGCTAATCTTTTTGTAAAATTTAATTATTTCTGTGAATTCTAAAGAAATTGGCTTTTTTGCTATGCAAGTATTGGGATATAAACAAAAAAATCACAGTATAAAAACTTGGATGGGTTAACAATCTTATTTGTATTTATCATAAGGCCCCATAATTTATTAGGTCTTCCAGGTATCTACTAATACTTGTAATTTTAAATCTTGTGATAAAAAAGGGTCAGGTTTTAAATGTACTCATGCAAACTCCAGCAGCATGTGCTGTCATTTACCTGAGGAATTCATTTACAGAACCTTGCCATTTGAACAGCAGGGAGCTAAGTTCCCTGAAGTATCTCTAAGCATTTCAGGCTCAATGAGTCAGGACTAAATAAAACTCAGGTACTGTGAAAATAAACACTTGCCATATAAATCTATGAATGGATGGTTAAGCATTAGCAAGTCTGCACTATCTCCAAGGTCCTTATAGATCATTGAAATCTCAAATTTCGTAAGCTGGAGTGAGTAACCACTCACACTCTAAAGAACAAGATGTCCCCTGATCATCTCACAATTTTGTGTATTAGAAGGGAATTAGAGCACCTAATCAGAATACCAATGGAGAGAAAATGATATTCTAGCAAATACACAATTCTCGAAAGTATACAAAGGATTATTGCTGTCATTTCACCTCAATGGTAGAACACTATAAAACAGTGATAAATTACTTTCATTAAATATCAATTGAAATATGCCACTTGGTTGTAATTCTTTTCTATACCTAGCCAGATGAAAACAATTGCAGAAATGAATTGTACATAAAAGGAGCTTTCTTTTTTTGTCAAAAAATTCCCTCCTAGGAATTGGGAAGACATTCTCAGAAGACAGTTTTATATTTTAGGGAAGTGAAGAGCAAAATGTCTTTCTTTTTAGGTGGATTCAGAGAGAGAGGCAGTCACATTCTCAGTTATGAAGGGGAAGAAGGAACCAAACAGTAGATGGGAATGAGGACCTAATGGGAGAGAGCAGTGTCACTGGAGAATTGCAGTTGAAGGGAGGATGGGATCATTACCTCTTCCCATTTCTCTTTTTCCATTTGGCCAATATATTCCAATTCTGATCGCGCCCACCATGTACCACATCTCTGGCTCCAAAACAAAGAAGCCAACCTAGAAATAAAATAAAACTTCCTTCCTGAAAGTTTAACTTGCAGCAACAGTGAGCTTCCCATGAAGCTGATTGCAGCATTCACTAAACTACCTGGTTTTCTTATATCCTCAATAGTGTGCAGGTGATGCAGGACAGTATCAATTGTCTTGGAGAATTTAAATGAGAATCCATTTTGACTTGAGGCAAAGAAATAGGAGCGTCAAATGATGGAAGGTATAACTCTTCCTTATTATACAAGAAAGGATGCCACAACATCTTAACCTCCAGTAGATCCTATTCTAAAGTGGCGGCTGATAAATACAAACTATGATTAGAGGTCTGTGCAGGTTTTTCAGCCCAGGACTGAAGGTTGTCTACAAATATGGTGACAAAATAAGTCATTGACAGCAGTCTCCTAGGAAGGAATGGACCAAGTGCACACACTGACTGAGGCCTTGCACAAAGTATCACAATGTGTCCTGGAGATTTCTCCTTCAATATTGGTGTCAATCCAGAGTGAAAGAAAGAGACAGGAGAGTGATGAAGAAGTGAAGAAATCACCAGGCACCAATGGGTTCACAATTGTAATGCTCGCTACCTAGCAGTCTCTGAACTGAGGACTGAGGTTCAAATCTAGCCTAAGCAGAAAAGTTCTAAAGACATCATCTTCAACATAGTAAGCAACATGCAGGGTTAGAGGCATGGCTCAAGTGAGAGAGCAACAGCTGTAAGGTAACAAGCTGGTTTTAAATCCTGGTACCAGATGGAGGAAAAAACAGAAAAGAAATAAAATAAAGTTCCCTTGTGAATATAAAATTTAAACTGAGTTGTGAGCAAAAATGTACTAACACAATTTTCTTAGTTGTAAAAATCATGAACAGGATGACATCAGTCAAAATGTATTGTACTCATAAATTGATATATTAAATTGAAAACCCATTGTATAACTATTTAATGCCAATAAAATAAATAAAATAAAAATAGAAATATTAAATTATATATCGTAAGAGATTTCATCATGGCATTTGCATACATACAAAGAAAGGAAATTTGTTTATTTATTGATTGATCAGTGGTGGGGCTTGAACTCTGGGCTTGAGCGCTGTCCCTGTGCTCTTCAGCTCAAGATGAGTGCTCTACCTCTTGCGCCACAGCACCACTTCTGGTTTTCTAGTGATTTTATTGGAGATGAGTTTCACGGACTTTCCTGCCCGGGCTGGCTTGGAACCATGATCCTCAGACCTCAGCCTCATGAGTAGCTAGGATTAAAGGCGTGAGCCATGG
>NW_027203767.1:0-56779 GCF_024711535.1 Dipodomys merriami | reverse complement strand
CAAGCTTCAGATTCTGTCTGGCTCCTCTACAAAATCCGGAAGGCTCTGCATGAGGTGGGCCTTGACTCCATCACGGAGCTTGTGTTGAACAATTTCTGGTGTCCAGAAACCATGAGGAAATTTTCTCCTTCCCGGGGTCAGACAAAGAACCTTTGCCTATTCTTCTCCAAGATAAGTGGCAACTTCTACACTTCCAGCTTCAGTAATCTCTCATATTTCTGCAAATACATGGTGCATCTGGGGCAGCCTCAGCATCTCCAGGAGTTTCCTGTGCAGGACATCTTTGTCCTGTATGGATGGCTACCCTCCATCCTCAGGAACCCGACGACTTTGAACACCTTTACTTTGAGTTCATGTTCACTGAAGGAAGCCAATGTGAGGTCCTTGTGCCAGTGTCCCTGTGCCAGGCAGCTCAAGCACCTGTATCTGAGGAGTTTGTGCATGGGCTGTTTCAATCCTGAGTCCCAGCGAGCCCTGTTGGAGCAAGTGACCGGCACCATGGAGATCCTGGCCTTGGAGCACTGTGACATCATTGAACCCCAGCTCTTGAAAATCATGCTCTCCCTGAGCCAATGCTCCCAGCTGCATTTCCTCAGCTTCTATGGAAATTGCATCTCCACAGCCACCCTGAACAACCTACTGTACCACACAGCCAGGCGAGGCCATTTAAGTGAGGGCCCCACCTTGCCCCACTGGAGAGCTACTGCCCTCAACATTGGGGCCTAGGGAACCTTCACCCCTACAGATTTGCCCAGGTTCAGGCTCAGTTGGCACAGGTCTTGAGAGAGAGGGGGCCA
Organism: Dipodomys merriami; assembly: GCF_024711535.1. Classification (NCBI taxonomy): domain Eukaryota; kingdom Metazoa; phylum Chordata; class Mammalia; order Rodentia; family Heteromyidae; genus Dipodomys; species Dipodomys merriami. Next base: position 55,982 of record NW_027203767.1, on the reverse strand, counting down.
AACCAGAAGGTCCAGATCTGTACCAATTTCTGTCATCACTGGCCAAAGGGCCAATTCTATAGCCTGGAGCCCCATGGCTACTAGCAGCTCACCCCCGAGGGTCTTCCTTTCCTTCTGCTCTGCTTATGTAGTCACATGCCTCTTCTGGAATCTCTTGTCGGCATCACAGAGGAACCCCAAGACACAAGTTCATTTTCCATGGAGCACACCCTGCATTCTTCAGTGCGGGTGGAAGAGACTGGGTGTCTTTTCCTGAACTTCCTAGCTATCAAACCCCTGGACTTCTCAGCCCAGTAGGCATCTACGTGTCCTGTGTACACAATATTAGGAAGCTGGAGTGGTCTCTGCCTGGTAAGAACTGGAACATGATCCTGTTCCTAAATGTTTGTAAGCAAACCTACAAGTGCTGGGGCAATCCCTCAAGATCTTTCATTTACTGTATCACTCCCTTAATAAAACAAAAGTAAAGGAAAAGCATGAATAGAATGGTGTCATTTCTAAGCACCAATGAATGAAACTATTTTTGGTGCTGAGAATCCTAGCTACTCTACTAGTCTGAGATCTGAGCATCATAGTTCAAAGCTAGCCTGGGCAAGAAAGTGTCTGAGATTCTCATTTCTAGTGAATCACCAAAAAATGCTGAAGTGGAGCTGTGGTTTAAGTAGTGGCATGCTGGTATTGTGCATTAATTCTCAAGGACAACTCCCAGGAAGTCAGTTCAAGACCCAGAATTGGTACAACCCAACTACCATCAAATATACCCATGATCAAGATATGGATCCAATTTTGGAGAAAATGGAGTGGATGGGGAAATTCAATATCAAATACCAAACGACATCCATGAAAACAATAGAACTTTTTTCCAAAGTGTTTTGTGATGAGCGTCCTAGTTACTCAGCTTGTCTAGGGTCTGAGGATCACAATTGAAATCCAGGCTGGGAAGGAAGGTCTGTGAGACTCTCTTCTCTATTCAATCAACAGATACACTCTTAGTTGTCCCATAGCTTAAATGTTCGAGTGCTTGCTTTGTACATAAAAGCTCATGGACACAATAATGGAATATAAAGTGTATGAACCCTACAAACATGTTTGTGAGATTAAGTATCAGTATCCCACAGTGATGTAAAACGTTTGAAATTTATGTATTCACTTAATCTGTATAAAGAAAAAAAAAAGGTAAAGGGTATCACTACAGACCCTGAATTTAAGCCCCAATGTTGACACAAAAACAAAAGCAAAATAATGCCATGATCACACTCAAATATAAATAGATCCAATCTTAGAGAAATTTATAAGTAATTTTCAAAGTCAAATGTTATAAGACATTACATGTAACAAAGTATTTCTGCTTCTACAGCATATTTTTGGATGATAATTTTCAGTATGTAAATGTGGTTTGTGGTTGATCAGACATGTCTTAAAACTTCAGGCTCACTTCAATTTGTTTTTCTATAAGGAGTATTAACTCTGTGTCCACCCAGGCATGCCAAAAATAAAGAGTGAAAATATATGACCTTCGGTATCCTTCCATGAAGAACTATAAAGTAAAGTATGTGACATCACCTTCCTCTGATGGTAACAGAGTTTCACTGGGTTTTTTTTGCTTCAAATCAAAATAAACTAATCAAAGCGTGGGGACATCTTCCTATGGAGCTACGAGGGAACTGAGAACACCCACACTTTGACCCATCATTGAATACCCATTATATGTACATAAAGTATTATATGTGTATATTTAATATGTACTACTCTGGGATATTTACTATCAGTTATGTGTGACCTGCTTATCTCATGACTCCTTATTGAAGTGGGTATTTATCCATTGAATGTCATTTTTTTTTTTTGGGTCCGGTCGTGAGGCCTGAACTCTGGGCCTGGGCGCTGTCCCTCAGCTCTTCAGCTCAAGGATAGGGCACTACCACTTGAGCCAAAGCGCCTCTTCCGGCTTTTTCTCTTATGTGGTGCTGAGGAATCGAACCCAGGGCCTCATACATTCAAGGCAAGCGCTCTACCACTGAGCCACCTTCCCAGCCCCTGAATGTCATATTTTTATTATTACTAATGTCAATACCAGAACTTCATCTCTACAATTGGCCGTACTATTTGCATAACCTTGACAGTTTGTGTAAAGAATCATCTCTTCTCTTTTTTTTTCTCAGATTTATAACTTTTTTTTTCCTTCCTGATGGCCTAAATGCACTTAGTTCTGCATAATGGATAGTTGGGGACCTCATATGTTGCGACGAGTGTTAATGTGCAATCAGTGTTTAATTCACCAATAATAATCCAATTGTATTGAAGAAATTATTAAAATAAAGAAGAAAGATAAAATGTGAACTTTCTAGAAACTACTGTATTTTGACCATCTCTTGATAAAATACTAATAATTTAGAAATATTTGCAAAGTAGTATGCCTTATGAAAGGATAATAAAGAGTAATATGGATTTTTGCCAATACTTCCAATTCAAAACTAAAGTCCATTGTTAGTATATAATCATTCTCTTAGTAGAAATTAAATATCATTGGACTCATTAATTGCATGTTGAAGGAAAACATTTATAGTACTCAGGTATACTAAAAAATAGATTTTCACATAAAGCAATACAAATGTCAGAAGAAAGAAAGGTACAATAAACCAAAGGACAGGGAAGAAAGGCATGCCATTATGTGACCATTTGTCAGAAATAGTCATGTCTTTCTTTAAACCCAATAGTTCAATCTGTTTCGAATAATGCATTTCTTATAAAATTAAAATAATAGAAATGTAACGATTAATTGTTATCACATCAATTGGAAACATAAAAAGAAAAAGTATTTATAGACAGATAAAATGTATATAATTTTAAGTCAGGTGACAGTTGCTCACCCATGTAATCCTAGCTACTCAGGAGACTGAGATCTGAAGATCACTTTCAAAGCCAGCCCAGGCAGGAAAGTCTGTGACTCTTATCTCCAATAAACCACTAGAAAACCAGAAGTGGTGCTCTGGCTTAAGTAGTAGAGTGCTTGCCTTGAGCTGAAGAGTGCAGGGACAGCATTCAGGCCCAGAGTTCAAGCCCAACAGACCGACAATAAAAACATATAATTTTGTATATATAATATTTTAAAGGCTATAAAAAAAGAATTACTTGAAAAATACATCCAGCCATGGGTAAACAACCTACTATGAATCTTTACTTTTTAGCTATTACTTCATAAAGCCAATACATTATGATATACAATTGAAGTGTATTCTTGTAGCTTATAAAATCCATTTTTGAAATTCTGAAACAACACAGAGAAAGCAGAGACAGAAGAGGATGAAGAAAAGGAATGAAAGGAAAGACAGTGGGAATGAAATTGGAGATGGGGAAGATGGATCTGACAAAATAGATTGAGGAATATGGAAAAAGGCAGATGTGTGAATGGAAATATATAATAATGAAGCAAAATACATTCAACTGAGTATATGAAAGCATGCACTTTTAAAAATGCATAATATGAATGAATTGTGACTAAGAAGAATAGTGATATAAAGGCAGGCAGAAACTATATTTTAAAAATTAGGAAAATATGTATAAACTAAGGTACATAGAAAGTTTTGATCTGGTGGTCAAGGTTAAAAGCTAAATTGGACAGGAAATCAAAAAGAATATTAATTCCAGTTAACTATCACAGAGCAAAAAGTAGAGTTCAATTGGTGAAACATTATCCTTATGCAATAAATAAATAAATAAATAAATAAATGGACTGTACCAGGCTTTAAGTTCAATTCCCAGACAGACTAGCAGCAAAAAAACAAATTTAGGCAAATGCTTAACAAAGCATAATTTGTAAACTAGAATCAATGAAAATACACTAGTGGAGATGATTAGATAAGTACTCAGTAAATAGAAATAACAAAAAAAAAATAGAATGATATTCAAATTTACCTGGCTTTGGTTACAACTTGTGACTCAACCATCACTAGAAAAATGAGTGCGAATCACTTATTCATGGAATTCATTACAACAATATAAACTAATATCTGATGGAAAAAAGAATGTAGACCATCTGCACATTTGGTCATCCATGTAAGTTCAATCTTAAGAGGACTTATTTTTCATAATATGTGTTTTGTCCCAGAAGCCATGCAGAAAATTTCTATCTGGCCTTAACAAAATGATGTAGCAGTTGGGGGCAAAGATGCCACCCAGCAACTCTTACTGGAATCCAAGATGGAGAAAACCTCTGTAGCCACCGTGACTTTCCTTTTGTCACTGAGGTAGACAGGCAGGAATGTGAACCGGATACTACAGAACACCAGCATGCTGAAGGTTAGGAACTTGGCTTCATTGAAGGTGCCAGACCAGAAAAAACATAATGAAGCTGGCCAGGGACAGGGGAGCCCAAGATCCCAAGCCACAGTAAAAAGTGGTGAGGGAACCCTTGTTACACAGGATGAGCACATGGCCACATTTAGAGTGTATATCTGTGTAAAAGTAGGAAGGTGAAGTCCCCAGTCAGAGTACACAGAGAGGTACCTAGATCAGAGTACAGATAGGAATGGTGACGTTAGGAGCCCCTGATAGCAGCAGCCACCTCATGTTTCTCCCTAGAGAAGTGACCTTGAAGGCCAGATCCACATTTACAGTTTTGGCCAAGACAGCAGAAATAGATACTGTGAATGCAACTCCAAACGTGGTTTGCTGTGGAATGCAGGTGATTGTGTTGGGACAGCCATTAAAGAGCAAAGGAAAGTGAGAACAGAAGATGAGGGAGATGAGCAGGATGTACCTGAGAGCCTGGTTACTAGCTTTTTTTTTAATTGTGAAAATACTGTACAGAGGGGTTGCAATTACATGGGCAAGATAATGAGAGATTACTAGCTTTGACAGTGGAGGTGTTCTGATGTTCACAAAGACTCCAAGGACAATTCCCTGTTAGTGTACATAAACAAATGGCCATGCAGGTCAAGGCCATTCCCAAGAGCTCTCCATAAGCCAGGAAACTTTCATCTCTTTAAGTCACTGGTTACTCTCTGCATTGGCATACTGGTGATCAGGACACTTTACACATTGCTCCATATCTAGTGAGGAAGTCAAATAACCAATAGTCACTTTTCACTACTTAAAAGAATATTGGGAATCCCTACATAGGAATAATACTAACATGTCAACACTTACTAGCAACAAAAGAAAATATTATCAATTATTCCTTGATACGTTCAGTACTATTTCTATTTCTTCTTCATGTTCCCACACTCTTGCCTACATTTTCCTTTTTCAGTTGAATCTTTTTTTTTTTTACATACTGTGACTATCACTCATAATATTTATTTCCATTTGTAAAAGCCTATGAAAAAATTTTTGCACATACTGGAGCATGTGGCTAATTATATCTGAAGAGTATGGTTCAAAGCCATCCCAGGCAGGAAAGTCCATGAGACGCTTATTTTTTTTTTGTGGGGGGGGGCGGTCATGGGGCCTATACTCTGGGCCTGGGCGCTGTCCCTCAGCTCTTCAGCTCAAGGCTAGTGCTCTACCACTTGAGCCACAGCACCACTTTTGGCTTTTTTCTTTTTGCTTATGTGGTGCTGAGGAATAGAACCCAGGGCTTCATGCATGCAAGGCAAGCACTCTACCATTGAGCTACTTTCCTAGCCCATGAGATTCTTATTTCCAGTTAACCACCAGAAAACCAGAAGTGGTGTTTTAGCTCAAGTTGTAGAGTGTTTGCCATTAGCTGAAGCTTAGAGACAGCAGCCAAGCTCAGAGTTCAAGCCCCTTGACAGACCAAAATAAAAAGAATGTTTCTGCATGTTAAATGCTGCCATACTAATTCTCAGTCTTTTGTGTACTACTCAAACCACTAATCCAAAATTCTGGACAGAAATGTTTGGAATTCCTTGAATGTCTCTATGCAATATAAATAAGAACCCATTAGCTATTCCTTGCCGACATTATATTTGTCCATCTGACTCATCAATAAAGTGGTGGAGAACAAAAGCTGTACAATCATCCTCTGCAAAACACTGTTGCCTGCTTCTTCGACCAAACCCAACACAGAGTGCACACTCTGTTGAAAGAACATTTCTGGGCACTAGGAAATAAAGGTGTACAAGATGTCTGTTTTCTTTGCACCCTAAAGTGAACTTGAAGAAGATGGAGACCATGTACTTAAAAAGGCTTCGCACTTCATATGATAGACATTAAACTTACATTGCTAAGGAGTGGAATAATCATGTGTAAAATGAGTAGAAAAAAATAATCTTACAAGTAATTCAGAGCCTGTATTTTTTTATTTCAAGGAGCAGTGTCATCCAGTGTCACAATTAATTTACAAGGTGAAAGAAGGAAGTCTTTGAGTATGCAATTATTATACAACATTTGTGTTTCAGGGATTGGGTAACACAAGGGAGTAATCATAAATTTGTCCCTAAGTCATGCACTTACCTATTATTTATCTCTTTCTCTGAGCAAAGGGTACAATCAAAGCAACAGGTAATCTTTCCTTCCTGAGGGGATTTCCTGAATCCAGGACATATCTCACTGCAGACAGAGTGAGGAGGCTGAGAACAATAAGATATTTGTCAGTAAATGTATAGAATTTTACATAACACTAAAAAGTCCATTGATTTAAAGAATAGGATTATTAAGGATATAATTGTATGAACATAACTCTAATAATGCAGTTATAGATTCCACATCATATATCAAAAGTGTTATGTAGTATATACTTAGTCTCTATCTAGCCTGAACTACTGAGAAGTGTCTGACCTTTAAAAGACAGAGGATAATGATGGGAAAGTAGGTCCTGGTTGACAGCCTTCTAGAATTTCCTTGAATTCATAATATACTATGTAGTCTCCTTCTCATCTGTGACATGTTGAGTAACAAGGAGAAAGAATCCTCTTGATGCTTTAAAAGTATGCTATAAGATAAATCACAGGCCTCATCTTTATAGGGTTATATGAAGCCCAGGCCCTTCCAATATTCTTTTCATCTATCCAGTGCCATGCATTGAAAATCTGTTCATACAAGCTCTTTCACTGATTGCTCTCTCCACAGATCATTAAGTAGCAAGACAACAAACCATTGAATGGATTCTCCACAGAAGGGAGCAAAATAACTCTTTAAAAGAATTAAATGTTTCCTCTGATACTTTCTCTTAGCATAGAAACCAGCTAAGCAAAATACAATTTACATTTTATGATAACATTCTAAATAAACATTGAACAACACGCTTTTAACTTTTTATTTTTTGGGTGCTTAACCTAGAGATAAAAATCTGTATCTGGCCACTGTCCTTGAGGCTGTTTTGCTCAAGGTTACCACTCTACCACTGGAGCCATAGCTCCACTTGATCTTCTTGGTAGTTAATCAAGATAAGAGTCTCACAAAATTTTCTTCCCATTTTAGCTTTAAACTGATATGTAATCTTAGATCTGGGAGGATAGGATTACAATCATGAGTCCCCAGTGCTCAGCCCCATTAATTTATTCTGTTTCTTTTCTATCCAAGAGTCAATCAATAAAATTTCTTAAGTTTGAAATACTTAAATGTTAGTAAGCACAGACAGTATAAAGTCTGTGTGGTTTTTTTTTTTTTTTCTGTGTGTGAGTGTATATGTGTGAGCCAGAACTATTGTTGAATTCAGTGCCTGGGCTTTGTATCTAAGCTTTGCTGCTTAAGGTTAGCACTGTATCACTTGATCCACTGCTCCACTTCCAGTTTTTTGGGTTTTTAAATAAAGATAACAGTCTCACAGACTTTCCTGCTAGGACTGATTTGAAACCATGATACTAAAATCTCTGACTTCTAAACATCTAGTATTATAGGAGTGACTTTTCTGGCCCCAACCAGGAATACATTTTAAGGGTGAAATCTGCTTATTTATATGAAATTATAATTAGATCCCACCCACCTTTGTAGTTCCTATGGCCCACTCTACCATATTTTATTATTCAAACAGGTGATGAACATGTAGTTTATGGGGAGAAAAATTGCCTACTTCCACTTGAGGTCAGAGCTTCTGGAAAATTCCAAATGTTCACAATGTCACACTCTTTTTCTAATTTCCTTTTCTCAATCAAAATCTCTTGTCCTCAAATAGATTCTGAAATTGTATTTTATTCACAAAATAGGTACACCTAAAAAAAGATACATCATCTTATGATGAAGTACATCCCAGACTTAAAACAAAAAATCTGAAATGAGAAAAGCTCCTGATTAAAATTTCAGATTCAGCATTCCAAAAAAGCAGAAAAACCTAATGAAGAAATAAAAAATTCTATGGGACAAAAAATCATCAAAATAATCTTTGGACATCCTGGTCACTCAGCAAAGAAATAGAAGGCTTTGTTTCAAGAGAAACCAGTTCCATTCAAATACTCAGAAATGAGACAATTCCCAATTTCCTCACTACAGTTTCACATAACTAAGTTTGTAAAAATCTATAGTTTCAGAATGGTAAAATTTTCATGCATAAAGTTGAATGAATTTAATTTACTTATAAAAATATGGATAATTCTGTTTAGCAGATTATCTTTACTAGTATTAAGAAACACATTAGGAAAAGGTGAATTTTTAATTTTCAAAACATTAGCTATGAGCATGTTGAGGTTATTTCAAACTAAAAGAATTTATGGAAAAATGGAATATATTTTGCACTTGTTACTGACCTGCTTTAAATCAACAGCACAAGCACACATGTGTAAGAGACCTCAATTACAAACAGTTATACAGTAAGAGACCTGTCTAGGAAATGACGTTCCTCACTGTACCATCCAAAACTTTAAGTCCTTATCTGTGCAGGTGAAGGCACTGAACCTTTTCTTTTTTCCGTTGTTTATAATACTGCTTGATGAAGAAGCGTGTCATGGAGGGCCTGGGCCACAGAATATACAGCATTCTATATACTGTAACTGTCTCCAGACATAGTCATGTCAAAAATGTGCCTAGGCAACCAAGCCAAAGAGGCATCATGAGGATAGTTCTCCCCATTACCAAATCAGAATCAGAACCTGAGCAAGTAAAGGAGAAACCACAGCCCACCAAGGAAAATGTCTCCTGGGTATTTGGAACGGTTAACTACTTTGACAAAATTTGTGAATCCAAAAACATCTGGGTGATGATGTAAAAAAAAATGACAGGTACATGTAATGAACTAAGCAGGAAATATTTTTCTTATGGTTAAATGCCATTCTACAACTTTTCCTTTTATTAAAATTTACTCAACACACACCATTAAATATATTAGGAATTCATCATGAACATATAGGATGAGGACATACGCTGATGATTTACTTATATGGTTATAAGGTGCCATGATTTTTAAATTATACATCACAGGTTTGTTATTGCCAGATCAAATTATTCTTGGCCATCTCTTCTTTCAATGCAGGAAGAATCCGCAAACCATTTTCATCTTGTAAGGTTAACAATCCTACCCAATTCCAGCTGAAGTGAAGTAGTAATAAGACCATGGCAGTTGCTACTGATGTGTTCTTTGGGGACATCTAATAGAGAGAAGGAAACTTTTTATGGTCACTCAGTACATGATCAAAAGGCCCAAAGGTAAACTAAAGTGAAGGAATAGAAGATGCTCCATGAATGAGAACATTTCTATCTATGACAATCCCAGTCATTATATATTTTATATAACCATGTGAAGAAAATGGAAGGCATGTTTTTCTTTTTTCTTTTTTTTTTGCTTCTTCTTTTTTTCTTTTTTTCTTGCCCATGAAATTGTAACCCCTCTTTATGGTATTTTCAAAATAAAAAAATAATAAAAAAAAACAACATTGAGATATCACCTCTTTTTATTATTTTTTTTTTATTTTGAAAATACCATACAGAGGGGTTACAATTACATGGGTAAGATAGTGAGTACATTTCCTATGAAAAATTGCTGCCTCCTCCTTAGTTTCCCCATACCATCCCTTCTCCTCCCCACCCACTCACCCCCACACCCCCATACCACAACCACCCTACCCCCTCCCCACCCCCTCACCCCGCCAAAGTTGTAAAGTTCGTTTTTTGACATAACGTCTTGTACATCTCGTTGTTGTAATGGGTCTAGCTCTAACCCTGTTTAAACAATTTGTTTTTTCCCTTCCTCTCCACAAATTATATCAACATCAAATACAGTGAAAGCAGCGCTTATAAAGCATTGTTGCCTCCTCCTTTGTTTCCCCTTCCCATCCCTTCCCCTCTCCACCTCCCCATCCCCCCCCAATCCCACCACCACCACCACCACCACCACCACCTCCATTTGATAGGAAATTAAAAGAATTGGAAAAAATTATATTAAGTGAAGTAAGCCAGGCCCAACGAAACATAGGTCCTATGTTTTTCTTATTTGCAGTAACTAGTATATGTCTGAGACAAACAGAAACTCTTTAACAAATTGATGTTAGGCAAAATAAACCCCAACATAAGGATTCATTTGGGTTTTTTTTTTCTTTCTTACGATTGTTTCCATCATATTTATAAGATGCTTTCTTTGTTGCTGTGTATGTACCTCCCCCATGGTATAACCCCTGCTTTCACTGTATTTTACTTAGACATGTTTTTCCTTTAGTTTTTGAAAAGAAAAAATCAAACTTTTTAATTAAGTATAAAACAAATCAATTTGTACAATGTCTTTTGGTCTTTGTCACTGTCTTTGTCTTTGTCATATCAACTCTTCTGGTCTTTGTCACATCAACTCCTCTCATTTGTATCTACCACAGGTATTCCCTGACTTTAATAGTTCCATTTTCACATATGTACATTGAATATTAGGTTGTATTTGCCCAACCATATTCTTCTTTTTCCTTTGCACCTTTCCACATCCCCTTAAAACGCCCCAAGAAGATATGCTTCTGGTGCTCATTTTTTATATAGTCTGTTAATATTTCAGAAAGGTTAGATTGATATGTACTATAATTTATTCAGATTGATCATGTATATATGTAAGTGAATATATGTGGGCTCCATAACTTTATAATATTTCATGAGCATAATTTTTATCTAATATTACATATGAGAGAACACATACCTACTTTTACTTTCTTTTTTCCTGACAATTGTGGGGCCTGAACTTTGGGCCTGGGCACTGTCTCTCAGCTCTTCAGCTCAAGTCTACCACTCTACCACTTGAGCCATGGCACCATTTCCAGATCTTTCTGCTGAGCAATGGAATCCAGGGTCGCATGCTTGCAAAGCAAGCACTCTACCACTGAGCCACCTTTCCAGCCCCCTACTTTCACTTTCTGAGCCTGACTTTCTTCATTCAATATATCTTACACAGGAGCATATGTATATGTGTAGTAATACAGGGCTATAAACTCAGGGACTCATGTACTACTCCTTTCAAAGCTACCAATCAACAACTTGAACCACACATTAATTCCTGTTTAATTCTTGTTGATTCAGAATGTTTTCTGATTACTTGCACACTTTGCTGAACATATCTTTACACTTTCAAGTCATTTCCTGATTTTTTAAAGAAAATTAGTAAGGGTAAAACTTTTAAAAAATCCCTCTTGTCATATCTAACTTTTCTCTTTTCAAACCAAAGGGACTATCCTATTCCATTATATTTGAGTACTTACTCTTTGATACCACAAAATTTGATAGGTTCATAAATCCAATCTCCTCCTATCATACTCTCCTAACAGCTGAAATGGCCCTAAATTTGATATTTTTACTATCGCCTACCCTTCCTATTCTTATCTGTGAACCTGTAAAGGTTCAGAAATGTAACAATCTGGGCAGATATTCTTCCTGATGGTCCTGTAAGTGCTGCTATGGACTTTTTTCCCTCATATGATTGTGGTTTGGAATATTATAATTTCCCAAGAAGCAAATGAAGGGATCTTTAAATGCTGTTGAAATTCCATATTGAACATTATATATATATATATATATATATATATATATATATATATATATATATATATATATATATATAATCCCAGAGTCAAGTTATGTAAAAGATTAGGATATTTGTTGTTCTCTTTAATAGCAACTACCACAAAAAACACACTAGTAGTTCATGAATGTCAACCTGAATAATGAACATAGAATTTCAAGACGAGTATTTCAAACTTAGGATGTTGAAGTATAAAATGCTTAATTTCTTGCCCATATATATGTTAAAATCTTACCCTAAATTGGGATCTAATGTGAATATAGTTTCATGTGTGAAAGACATGAAGGAAATTTGTCATGAATGAAATTTAAAAAGTTAGTTAAGGCCCAAGATAGTTTGCTTTATCTCTACTACCACATAAACCACAGCAATCATTTTCCATTAAATGTGGGGCTGGCTTTCATGAGACAACAAATATTCTATTGTTTTCATCTTTGGTAACTATCTCCACATATGAGAAAAGTTTTATTTCAGCCCACCTAGTTTGTGTAATGTGGTTATATTGCAGGTCAGAGTAACTAACAAATCTTCCATGTAAGAATGTTTTTCAGAAGCTAAGTGTCATTTAAGGAAGATTCTATAGCAAGTTATGTTCACAGACCCAACAGAGTAAAAAAAAACACTTGATGCAATATCAAGCAAAACAAGACCTTAACCATCAGGTGATGGAATTTTATTTCTTATTCATATAACAATAGTAAAGGGAGTCATCCAACTCCAAGATGCTTATTATGGAGAGAGTAACCTCCAACATGGGGATGAGAATGTCAGCAAGCTTTACATTGAAATCCAATTTCCAAGGCCACCGTGGCACAATGCAGTAATCACTTCCCAATATATTTAGGTTGAGATATTGGAAAGAATGACTATAAAAAAGTAAAGAGGATCAAAGTACTTTTCATTCTCTTTTGTCATGTTTATGTGTATAAAGTTATTCGTGTGTGCACATTCTAAAGAAATTAATGCAATGAAACCTTTCAAGTTAACAATTGAGGCAATATTAAAATATAAGTAATTCAAGAATTACTTACAGAATCCATAGAAGTTCAGGAAAATGGCAATTAAAGTTTCATACACAGTATAACCAAGCAATAGGGCAGATAATCAAGATACAGAAGAAAGGTGAGTAACATGTTAAGAGTTACTAAATAATTCTCAGTCTTAAATATCAATTTTATTGGACTTGACCCTACAATTAAATGACATAGATTGAGAAATTGGATCAAAATATAAAACACATCCACCTGCTGTCCCAACCAAAAAAATTATCAAATAGAAAGCAAACCCACAAAATATAGGGTGGAGTAGCAATCCTAATATCAGATGAAATAGACATCAAATTAAATTAATGAGAATAAACACAGCAGGACATTACATACTAATAAAGGGAACTCTTTCTCAGAGTGATATACCAATTCTAAATATCTATGTACCAAATGCTGGAGTACCCAATTTTATTAAACAATGCATCTTAATCTAACAATGCATATAGATCTAAACACATTGATAATTGGTAACATCAACACAACATTGTCATCTCTGGATCATCCAGGAAAAGCTCTGCAAAGAAAACTCATAAATATATGATTGTATGGACCACCTAGTTTTTCCAGATATCTAGTGAATATTTAAACAGGAGCATCAGAATATAAATTCCTCTCAACAACTCAATGAACACTCTAGCAAGTAGATCATATTTTAAGTCGCAAAACAAATCTTGCAAATTAAAAAAATATGATATTATTCCCCTGCATCCTGACATATCAAAATGGAATAAAATTACAGCTCAACACATAATGCTATGACAGAAAATTCTGTAAAGTGTGGATAATGAATAATATATCACAGAATGAAGAGATTAGAATGGGAATTCAAATATTTATTAAACAACATACATGAACCCATAAAATACATATCCTCTAGGACTCAATGAAGACAGTACTCAGAGGAATATTTATAACTCTGTGCTTACAAAAACAAGTTGGGGAAATCTCAAATCAGTAGTTTAATGATGAAAATCAAGGTTCTTGAAGAACAGGAATAAACCAAAAGCCAAAGTAAAAGGTTGAAACACTAAAAATTAAATCAAATAAAGTAGAGAAAAAAATACCATAAAACATTAACAAATATTGGTTCTTTTAAGAAAATTAATAAAACTGGCATACTCTTAGCAAATCTGATCCCCAAAAGAAGAGTATGTACACACATAAAGAAAATTAGAGGCAAAAATGGGAAAATCAAGAGAGATACAATCAAGCTTTAGAACATTAGAAGGGAATAATTTGTAAACATTTATCATGACAAATTGGAGAATCGGGAGGAATGGTGAAATTTCCAGAGAATGTTGATATATTCCAACTAACAAAATAGATTGGAACCAAGACAATAGACCCATAACAAGTAATGAAATTGAACTGGCAATAAAAGACCTCCCATCCAAGGAATGCCCAGAACCTGATGAATATATAGCTGAATTCTATAAGGCCTTCAAAGAGAACTCACTCCATTATTTCTTAAAAATCTTCAATGAAACAGAAAGGGAAAGATCACTACCAAAGTTCTTTTTTGAAACCAGCAAAACACTCATCCAAAAACCACATACACTCATCATGAAAGAGATCTGTAGACCCATTTCTTGGAGTAACATCAATGCAAAACTTCTAAATAAAATTCCAGCCAACCTAATTTAACAACTATCCAAAGAAGTTGTATTCTATGATCGAATTAGATTCAACACATCAACAGAAACAAGGACAGCAACTACAAAATCATATAAACAAAGTATTTGACAAGATTCAACACCTCTTTATGACAAATGCTCTGGGAGAAGCTTAGAAGCCATGGACCATTCCGAAATATAACCAATGCCACATATAACAAAATTATAGACCTCATTGTATTTTATGTAAAGTTAAAAACAATTCCTCTAAAATTAAGAACAAGCAAAAATGCCCACTCTCTCCATTCCTCTTCAATAGGGTAGTGGAATTCTTAGCAAGATCAAAAAAGACAGAGAAACTAGAAAGGGGACACAAATAGGGAAAGGAGAAGTAAAGCTATCCTTCTTTGCAGATGACATGATCCTGTATTTAAAGATGGCTATAAATTCTTACCACAAATTATTTGAACTGATGAAGAACTTTGGAAGAGTAGCAGGATTTAAATCAACCCACAAAAATGAATACTTTTGTGCTGTATGAACAATGTGAAACTCAAGACTGAAATCGGGAATTCAAATCGATTTACTATAGCCACAAAAGAATTTAAGATACCTAGGAATTAAATTAACAAAAGATGTACACAATATTTAAAGAAAAATTTAAAAATATGAAAAACTGCAGCAACTATAAGGTAATTGAATAACCTTCCATGGTCTTGATTGGGAAGGATTATCATCGTGAAAATGGTAGTAGTGCCTCAAGCTATCTACAAATTCAATGCAATACTAAGAAAAATCTTAAAAAACATTCTTCAATGATATAGAAGAAGCAATCTGAAAATTCTTGTAGAATAGTCAAAGACCAGAACAACAAAAACAGTCCTCAGCATGAAGACTGGTACTAGAAAAATATCAATACCCAACTTCAAACTCTGTGATAAAGTCATAGTAATAAACAGTTTGATAATAGTACAAGAATAGGGCAGAAAGCAGGGCAACAGCAGCTCATGCCTGTAATCCTAGCTACAGAGGAGGCTGAGATCTGAGGATCACGGTTCAAATCCAGCCCAGTCAGGAAAGTATGTGAGACTCTTATCTCCAGTAAACCACTAGAATACTGGAAGTGGCACTGTGGCTCAAGGGGTAGAGTGCTCGCCTTGAGCTGAAGAGCACTGGAACAGCACCCAGGCAAAGAGTTCAAGCCCCACAACTGCCAAAAAAAAGTACAGAGGTGAGGACCAATGGAATAGAAGACCATGAAATGAACCCACATACTTATAGCCACATAATATATCAGGAGAGAAAAAAAATAGGATAGAAGGAAGGCAGTATCTTCAACAAGTTGTTGAGAGAGAATTGTGTAAACATGTGCTGAAAACTTCAAAGAGATTAGAACAGAAATTATAGAGCCTTATATATCACCCTTCACCTAAATCAATTACACAAGAAACTAAGACCTGAGTGTAAGACCTGATACCCTGAAGAGGTGGGGAAACACCAAAGATCCTTGAAACAATTCAAAATGTCTGAAGTCAATATGCAGAATCACAACAAATCAAAGAAAGTCTGGATGCATGGGATTGCCTCAAAATGAAGAGTTTCTGCAATGCAAATGGCATAGCTAGCAAGATAAATTGAAAGCCCACAGATTGGGGGAAGATCTTTATTAAGTATGCATCAGATAAAGGCCTCATATCTAAAATATACTACTGGCGTATAAGATAAGGACTATATATATATATATATATATATATATATATATATATATATATATACACATATATGTGTGTGTGTGTGTGTGTGTGTGTGTGTGTGTGTGTGTGTGTGTGTGTGTGTATAATAGGAGGTAAGGGAGTATCTGAAGCCTTTTAGTACAGAATTGGTGACACTGACTCAAATTGTTTGAAATAGCAGCCATCCCATCATAATCTGAAGTGACTTCTGGGATTAAGAAGATAGTTGAGTAAAGTGTAGTGCTTATAGCCCTAGAAAGAGAAGCTATATATGGAAGGAAACCAAATTCATTTCCTACTAGTAGATAGAAATGTACTGAACCATAGATGAAAGTACAAGTATGAAACTGAGCTTTTTACTGGTGCATAAGGATGGGTTGTCATGGTAGAGAATAAAAAGAACACTCATCTGTGCACCTAAACTTCCCTCAGGCATTGCCTATCCTGAGAACAAAACAGCAAATGGAAATAGATTAATGAGTTACTTAGGGCTTGTTCTCTTCACGCCTTGGAAACATCGCCTGTTACTGCGATCTTTGTCTAAAGTGTAGAGGGCCAAAACACCAGCAACATCCATGTGTGCTCAGTACTTCATTGTAGAAAAGCACATAATGCCAGCCAAGGACTAACAAAGAGTGGAACCTGGAGGAAAAGGAATGTGAAAGTCGAAAGGTACATCCCTGAAGTATCTGCTAAGCTGAAATCCTGGTTCAAACTGAGGCCCACAGTTTTAGGTATACACACACACACACACACACACACATATGTGTGTGTATATATAGATATCTTTGCACATGTGCACATGAGTCCTTTTATTCACAAACATGTATAGTATAGTCCATCTTTCATGGGAAACTCTTGTGAATCCCCAGGAAGAATGTATTAAATTCTTCCCTGGAGCTCTGCGTCTGTGGCCTTGCATCCAGAAGAAAAACATAGGTTGGAAAGCACACTTGCAGGTTCTCCTTATTCATCTCGGGTGCTACAGTTTCTTCCAAGACCACAGACAGTGAGTCCCTAGTGTTGAAGTTAACTTTGATATGTTTACTCCAATATCTGTGTCTATTTGCCGAAAAGTCATTCAGAATGATGCAATTGAATTGCATCAGAGGATCCCATGTCAGGTGCATGGTGAAATGGACAGAAAAAAAATGTATTGTAGTGGGATATCAACCAAAGTTATTAGGGCATCAGACCCAATGGGTCAGTTCATAAATTCAATGTCCACAGAACATTGCTGATTGATCTAGGCAGGGTTCCATAAAATTTCCATTTGCACAGGCTTCCAAAAATGTACCTGCTTACTTCTCCCTGGAAGCAATGATGATGCTGAAACCAACAAAATGTTACTAAGGGCTCTAGAATTTATATCTAATATATTCTGATAAATTCACAGATTAGTACATCATAAAAATATCAGTAAGTTAGTCTCAATAAATCAAGATTGATGCCAAATTGAATGTCACATTTGCATTCTGAACTTTCACCTTTACACAGGTAATTTTTACTCAACCTGCTTTCACAATCTAGT
The DNA here is from genome assembly GCF_024711535.1 of Dipodomys merriami. Lineage (NCBI taxonomy): Eukaryota > Metazoa > Chordata > Mammalia > Rodentia > Heteromyidae > Dipodomys > Dipodomys merriami. The sequence continues at coordinate 38,181 of NW_027203767.1, read as the reverse complement.
TTTGTTTTTCAGGACATGTTTTTGAGAACATATGGTAATAGAAGACATCCTTCTCTACCATGAGCCTAAATCAATATCGGTACCGACTCTATGTTTTCTACTTGTCATAATATATTAGACACAAATACCATACAGAGACCTCAATGGCCCTTGAGAGCAGAGCTACTTCAGAGATGTGTACACACTCTGCAAATGTAGAAACCTTCCATGCACATGATGATGTACTTGCCCATAATCACATACTACGTATCAGAAAATGTGCATTGCTGTTTAAACAAATCAGCAAATGTACTATAGATTGTAGAAGGAAAAACTTTTATTTATTGTGAAAATATCATACAAAGGGGTTACAATTACATAATTTGCAATAACTAGTATATGTCTGAGACAAGCAGAAATGGTCAGATAAGTTGATTTTAGGAGAAATGAACCTCTAGATCAGGATTCAAATGGTTTTTCTTTCATGCTATTGTTTCTAACATATTCATAAGATGATTTCTTTGTTGCTTTGTATGTCCCTCTCCCAAAGTATAACCCATTTTCACTGTATTTGATGTAGGAAAAATTTTTAATGAGGTTTCCACTGGCCCTTTAATCTTGTATACTCCTTATATTATATAATTGTAAAACTTACTTTTTCATTCTTAGCAGCATATGTTAATTCTATAGAGGGTTTATTTATACACATACATGTACATATGCAATGAACCTCAATCTCATAAGGTAGTGGTATTGATTCATATCTTCAATCTATTTATCGTTTTTGTGGGTTTTTTGTCAGTTATGGGGCTTGAACTCTGAGTTTGGGTGCTGTCCCTGGACTCTTCAGCTCAAGAAGAGTGCTCTACAGATTGAGCCACAGTGCCACTTCTGATTTTCTAGTGGATTTTTGGAGATAAGTATCTCACAGGGGCTGGGAAGGTAGCTCAATGGTAGAGGGCTTGCCTTGCATGCATGAGGCCCTGGGTTCGATTCCTCAGCACCACATAAGCAAAAAGAAAAAAGCCAGAAGTGGAGCTGTGGCTCAAGTGGTAGAGCTCTAGCCTTGAGCTGAAGAGCTGAGGGACAGCGCCCAGGCCCAGAGTTCAGGTCCCACGACAGGACCCCCCCCCCAAAAAAAAAAATAGAGTCTCACAGATTTTCCTGCTCAGGCTGGCTTTGAACCGCATTCCTCAGATCTCAGCCTCCTGAGTAGCTAAGATTACAGGCGTGAGCCACAAGCATCCAGCTATTTATAATTTGTGAGAAACTACATATATTTCCATAGTATGAAATGATATTCCTATGAATTGTGTATAAGTGATCACTTTACTTCATTTTGCCAGCATTTTTATTTGTGTTCTTGGTGATAGACATTGTCATTGAAGTGTGAAAAATTCAATGTCTTTGGCTTTGCATTTCCTTTATGCCAAGGATGTTGAGCATCTATTTTTGTATTTTAATTGGCCCCATATACTTCCAGATGTCAGGAATATCTTTAAATTTGCTTGCCAATGTGTTCATTAACATTACTTAAGAGTTTAGATTTCTAACCTTCCTTCATATTCTGATAATTAAGTTCTTGGCTGATGTTAAGCTAATCTATAAGCCATCTATTCACCCTAGTTACTGTTTATTGTGTTGTGCCACATTTTTAATTCAGTGTAACCCCATTTGTCAAATTTTGCTCTTATTTACTGATTTATTTGAAGTTTTAATCAGTAGCTTACTGTCTAAATAAGATGTTTCTTCTTTTATGTTGTCTGTAATGTAGTGTTTTATTTTACATTTTAGCTCTTCAATTTTTATGGGCTAGAAAAACAAGGACCATTCACAACTTAGGGCATACTGGAATACCTGGAGACAGTGTCCAGGAGAAGATGACTGGAATTGTGGTCAGAGAGAGAGAAGCTCTGTGAGTGGAAATATTTACTCACCACAAGTGCTGCCCTTGTGTACACATGTGGGGCCTTTGGAGCCAGAGCGATCCTGCTTGTCTCATCGACTAGAAGTCTCCCTGAAGCCAGCAGTTGTTTCAAGTACTCAGAAAGTAATCTTGTGAAATGATTCAAATATCCATTTGATGTTTTTAAGAATCAACGATATAGGGTTGGGAAGGTAGCTCAGTGGTAGAGCGCTTGCCTTGCATGCATGAGGCCCTGGGTTCGATTCCTCGGCACCACATAAAAAAGAAGACAAAACCCGGAAGTGGCACTGTGGCTCAAGTGGTAGAGCGCTAGCCTTGAGCTGAAGAGCTGAGGGACAGTGCCCAGGCCCAGAGCTCAGGCCCCACAACCGGACCAAAAAAAAAAAAAAAAGAATCAATGATATATTAAATAAAGCTACAATTTACAAATTGTCCACATACACTAATAGGAATCATTATGCATTTCTGATCACAATAAGTAATGGAGGAAAGATTTTACCTGTTATAGGAATAACAGATATCTCCCTAGAGTAATTTTACATATCCCTAATGCCATAAGGGTATCATGGAGTAAATATAGACATTGTGACTTGGGTACAGATGAGTCTTTTACAAGGTATCCTACACTTAGACTTGTTGGAGTTGGTGAATTCTTCAAAATATGCAGCCTAACTCTGCCGACCATCTACTGGATGTTTGCCAACATCCACCTGGCACTGAACTATCTGTTCAAAATATGAGTGCCAATTCTAATAATGTGAAACTCTTGACCTGCAGGAAAAGCATTGGAAATAGAGCCTGAAAATGGAGTGCTCAGATCAGAGAAGCACCCTCACTGGTTACTTTCAGCACCACATTTTATGTGCCATGAAGATGCTGGCTTAGGCTGGCCCTTTAGTGTGTGCTGTTTACAGCTGTGGTATCTTCGGAATCTTTTTTTGTGCCTCTACTTTTGAATGAAAAAAATATTCTCTTAATCCAACTTCAACTATTTGCTGCATGAGAAAAAGAATTAATATTTATGAAGGGGGCACCTGATTCTATCTGAAAGGAGTTTCCCTAACCTATATATAGACAGAGCAAGGATAGCTTATAGCAGATTGTGAGACTTTAATCAAACAGGATTATTTGGAAAAGAGCTCGTTGTTCTAATACATTGCATAGATATGAACCACGTACAGTGTAACAGCATTCCCCCAGGCACTGGAAAACCCAAGCTCTGCTGCTCTCCAGGGAATGGACAGTTGGTCATTAACACTAGAAATCCTAAACAGGTTCAGTAGGTGTGAAGTCCTCATGGGCTCTAGACACAATGAAATTCTTCCCAACTCCAGTTTGAACTTCATACCTTAGGACCAACTCACAAAGTAAGTTTTTGTGTGATTGTTAGGCACTTTGAGACTTTTAGAATGTTTTTGACTCTTTTTGGAGCCCACTCTAGTGGCAACACTAACATTAGTTTAAGATCTAAAGCCAGAGCCAGCTGTAGCACCTTGTGTTAGCCTACAGACTGAAACTGTGCAATCAATATATTGTACTAATCATCCACAGTACCTGTTTGATTGGCAAAGCTGATTTTCGAATTTTTTGTATTATCTGAGACAAATCCAACATCAGTTCTGTCAGGAGAAGCTTACGAGATGAGTAAGGAGAGGCCTCACAACTTGTCTTGCTTTCTTTTTTTTTTAATTGTGAAAATACCATACAGAGGGGTTACAATTACATGGGCAAGGTAATGAGTATATTTCTTATCAAGCATTGTAGCCTCCTCCTTTGTTTCCCCTTTCCATTCCTTCCCATCCTCCACCTGCCCCCCCAATCCTCCCACCCGCCTACCCCCACCCCTGAGATGTATAAGTCGTTATGTCTTGCATGACAAATTCCCTTCATGTCCTTACTTATTCCTATTTACAAACATAAGTACAATATTTGCAATTTATCCTGATTGGAGATAATGTTTTAACATATTCATTGGCAGGGAAGTAAGCATTCAAACAATCAAAATCTTACGTTTTGAAAAACTCCCTAAATTTCTATGCTCATTATGCAGCTTGATTTTCAAGAACTATAATTCGTTTTGGGATTGGCTTTTTCTGTTGAAGAAATGAAAAAAAAAACTATAACTTGACCTTGGGATTTGATATTTATGTGGTTCAATATGGAAGTTGGATAGCATTTAAAAATCCCTTCATTTGCCTCTTTAGGAAGTACGAGATCCTTAACCAGTCTTGTATGAGAAACTGTAAAACTGTGGCAGCATTTACAAGACCACCAGGATTAAAATCTGCCCAGATTGGGACACTACTGGACCTCTACAAGATTGCATAGGTGAAAGTGGGATGAGTGAAGTAATATCTTAAAATGTCTAAATTGGTGCCATTTCAGGTGTTAGAAAAGAATGAAAAGAGGCTGATAAAATGCCGTCGCCATGGAGACGCAGCCAGTATGGGCAGCCGCAGCCATTAACCCTCAAAAGCAAGGCTTAGAGCAATTTACCAGATCCCAATCTTGGCTCCTTGCCTCCAGTTACCCTGAAAGCGAACCATTCAGGAGTATGCAATACTCCTTGACTCAACCACTTCCACAGCCCTCATGGGCTGGACGCCGGGTTACAACCAGGTTTACAAGGGGAAGAAGCTAGCTGAACAGATGTTTCAAGGACTTATTCTTTTTTCTGCAAAAGTTGGATTTATCTATGCATAAATGGCCGAACAGTTTGGATGGACACTCTATATAGGTATGGCCGGATTTGCTTTTCCATGTTTGCTGATGCTTCCTCCATACTCATCTATCCACGACATCCCCTCAAATGGTTATCTGTTCAAGAATCAAGAACAGAAGACAAGAAAATTGGGGATAGAAAAATTAAGAGGTATGTTAAAAATAATTCATTGGGTTTTTACATTTGTTTTCTCTGAGATGAGCTAAGTTGACATCATACCCAAATCATGAGCCTAAAACTCCCTATGCTCTTAAACACAGATTTCTTTATATTTTAGTTTTCTTTATATTTCTTTTTTGTTATTGTTTTGTTTTCTACCCCTAGCTAATTGAGTGTTGATTAGTTACAAAATAGTCTCCTGTTGTTCACTTCTCATTTTGAAGAAGAAGCCAAAGCCAAGCCTGTCATAGTACCACTAGCCTGGCCCTTCTCCTAGCCATCTGTGAGCATTCATGAGTGACAGCCAGGTTCAGCACATTCTTGGCTTTGCTTCTGTCTTTTTTTGTACTTTTTTAATTCTAAAAATGCGGTATAGAGGGGTTACAGTTCATGAGCAAGGTAATGAGTACATTTCAGCTCCCCTATGAACCAGAAATCCCACTTTGGGGCATTTACCAAAGGATCACAAACAAGGCCATACTCAGGCTACCAGCACAACTATGATTATAACAGCAATATTTAATATAGCTAAGATATTGATCCAAACCATATGTCCTTCAATAGATGAATGGATCAAAAAATGTGATATATATATATATATATATATACACATATACCTGCATACGTACCATATATACATATATAAACATACATACAATGAAATTTTCTTTATATTCCAAAGGCAGTTAGAAATAACTCAGTTGTATTTGACTTACAAATATTTTAGACAAATATTTTAGACTTTTGGAAAACAAAAGTACAAGTATGCAATGTTTCTTCCAGGTACAAATAATAATAAATGCCACATAAATGACAGCCAAAAAGGAAAAAGTATGATAGGAAAAAGGTGTATTTAGGAACATAATTTTTGTGATATCAAAGACTATGCATTCAAAGATAATAGGCTATCTATAATCTAATTGGCATGAAAAAGGGAATGCAAAAGTTACAGTAGATTACTGGTTTATTTGGAGTTTTAAGCCCTATCAATAATTTCCTTTAAAAATTGGGAAGTTGAAAATGACTTTAGAGTGTGATAATATGTTGAACTGGGTGGTTCATACATAATAATACCAGTTACTAAGGAAAATTATCTCTAAGTACCCATCAAAATGCAGGAAGTAATTTGTAGTTTAAGTGGTAAAGTACTAGCCTTGAGGAAAAAAGCAAAAAGTGAATAAGGCTCTGCATTTGTCAACCTGAACTAGCATGTGTGTGTGTGTGTGCGCACACACACACACACACACACACACATACACATACACACACATGCATGGTCATGTGCAAGGGATGTTGAAAGACTCAGAAAGAGAAATTGAGTGTAAAACCTTTCATATGTAATATTAGATCTAAAATATGAACATGAAATTTGAAAAAAGTAAAACACATGACCATTAATTATATATGAGTTCAGACTATATAGTACAGAAAGCAGTAAAATTTTATGTTGTATTAATTTTTTTTGTGAAAGTATTGTACAGAGGGGTTACAATTACATGGGCAAGATAATGAGTACATTTCTTATCAAGCATTTTAGGCTCCTTCTTTTTGTCCCCTTCCCATCCCTTCCCATCCTCCCCCACCCCCCCTAATCCTCCCCTGCGAGCCCCCTCTGCACCAAAGTTTTAAAGTTCATTTTCGACATAATGACTCAATTGTATGTTGTAACCTCTCTGATGTAACAATATCATATGCGAACAGTAAAAAGATGAAGCTTATCTTGTCCTTGGGTAGGTGTTAAAGGAGACATGGAAAGAGGCAAAGGAATAGGGAGTAGATGGCTTGGAAAATACAACATAAGATTCAATGCACATATGTCTAAATGGAACTAGGAAAGAAAGGGGATGGGTGGGGTTTTTATAGATTAGAAGAGTCGATGGAAACTATGACAAAGTCTAAGAGGCATTGTAAAAACCAATTGATACATTGTACAACTGTTTTAAAAAACTATCCATGAGGCCTGTAATTCTAATTAGTGAGGAGGCTGTGAAATGAGGATTGTGGTTTGAAGCCAGCCATGGCAGAAAAGTTCATGAGACTCTTATCTCCAACAAACTACTCAGAGAAGGCTGGAAATACTGCTGTGGCTCAATTTGTACAGGGCTAACCTTCAGCACAAAGAGGTTTTGGAACAGCACTTTGATCTTGATTTGAAGTGCCAAGACAGGCACAAAAACAAAACAAAACAAGATAAAACAAAAGAAAAAAAGAAACAAACCAAAAACAAAAAAGATCTTAATTTTTATATTTTTGAAAATTACAAGAAAAACCCATGTTCCACCTACTTCAAATAGTTAGATAATATACATTATATGGCTGTGATTATGATGGATGGAAATTTTCTCATTCATGTAGCATCTAATGTTCATTCGAGGCATGGTTTTTCATGCCTCCCAGGCTATGACTTGTGTAGGCTGAGGTTATGGGCTTGGAGCTGCAGATGCTGATACCCTTCTCAACCAGTGTTTCACCTCTTAACAGGGCAGTCATACCCAAGGGCTCCTTCAACTTCAGCTTCATGATCTCTTCGTGGTCCTGTGGGCCCAGTTGGGGGTGCCATCCTGGATACATGTGATTTGAAGTAAGTTCATCCTACTCATCCTCTATGCCAAAAGAGTCAAGTGTGAGAGGGTTTGCAGACATTTGAAGTAATGTACATACACGGTGCTCCAGTGGCCCCACATACCTACCCAGCATATGCCTGTGTATCCTAGGATTATTGGTCTGGAGCAGGGGATGCTTCCAACATATTCCCTAACTAGTGCTTCACCTGCTAAAGTGAATACATGATTGAGAGCCTCTTGTTTACCTTAAGGAAATCTAAATTCCTGATCTGTGCCAGGCCACAACAGATGCCATCCCACATGCCCCCCATTTCATTTTATGTTAGACCTCTCCTGCCACACTGTGGGAACCAAATCACTGGTGAGCAGTTGTGCATGTATGTACACACATTCACACTAAGGCATGTACATAGTGTCAGATTTGACTGGTTGTGTACTATATATTATAGTACCCAAGTGAAAGAAGACTTGGAGATTCCTTGACTACAAGTTGTCCTGTTTTGCTATTTAGCTGTGTCCTGTATAGCCCAGGGTTGTGGGATTCGAAGTGGGCATGCGTCCACCCTCCACAACCAGTGCTCCTCCTCCTACAGGGAGAGCATGCCCAAATCCCTGTTCTTTCCCTCTTGGACTAACATCTTGCAGGTCCTTCTCTGAAGGCCCAGGTGACAGTGCCATTCCAGATGCCCTAGTTTCTATGCAAATAGGACCACTCTCCCTTTGTGGTAACTGAATATTTGTGTGGGGTTGAGTGAGTATATCATTGTGCTTGTGTATACACCAGTTTGTGGAACACAAGGACCTGTGGCAAGATTTTCCCACTTGGGTGCTGATGCCAGCCCAAGGGAAGAAAGGCTTAGAGAGTAGATCTTTCATGTCTCCCTTGCAGAGTATGGCCTGTGCTGCTTGGGATTACAGGGCTGGAGTTTGGCATGGTGCTGCACTTTCTAACCAGGGCTTATCCGGTTACAGGGAAGCCATACAAGGCGGCCAGTTTTTCTTCACTTTGGGACCTCTGGCTTCCTGGTATGAGTCAGCCCAGGTGCAGCTATATGTGCCTATGTCCTTCTCAGTAAGTGGTTCCACTCCCGGTTGGAACTGTGGGAATCCAGTTGTGATATGTGTTGTGCATGTGTGTATACACATTCACAGGAGGGCACAAATGTGGTGCCAGAGTGGCCTTGTTGTGCAATATATTGCATCCAGAAGAAGGGAAGCCATAGCTTGTCCTTTTTCCTTAGCTGGTTAATTTCAGTGTAGCCTTGGGAGGCCTTCAATTCAAAGTGATTCCATTCCCTCCTCTGTCCTGTGAAAATGAAATCATGGGTCAGGGATTTTGTGCATGTGTATACACATTTTCCCATGAAAGCACTTAACCTATTTTTAAATTGGATAGGTCCTAGGTGTTTTTGGACCCAAGAGAAAAAGGCTGGGGTTGGAGACTATAAAACATCCCTTTCACAGGCCTGTGGAGTCGGGCTTATACGCCTGGAACTTGGGGTGCTGCCTACCTTCCTAAATAGTGCTTACTACTGCTAAAGAGAGGTCATGCCTGGTAGCTTGCTCTTCACCATGTGGACAACTGTCTTGCTGGTCCCTTCTGATAGGCCTATGCCCCAGTACACACTTTCATAAGAGGGCACATACATGATGCCAGATAGGCCTGATTGTGGGCATATTGGGCCAGGCCCTGTGTCCATACCCCTGTAATGCCTTTGTAGCCTGGGGTTATTAACTTGGATCTGGGTATGTTGCTACCTCCCTAACTAGTCGTTTACCTTGTACAGTGACTTCATAGTGAGGACCTCTTCTTGATCATGTAAAGGAACTCTTTATTCATGATTTGTCAGCCTCAGAGACAGTGCCATCTGAGATATATCCATTTTCATGTAAAGATTGCTCCCACCCTGCCATTCTATGGGAACCCATTCATGGAATGTGGACACATGATTGTGCCTATGTGGTGCCAGTTGGACTAAGGGTGGGCTCTAGAGGGCAGAAGAGATGGCACATTGGAGCTTGGAGTATGTCCACCACCCTTCCCAACTATAGCCTATATACTGGGATTATGAGTCCTGAGCAGGGGATACTGTTGCTCACCCCATCCAGTGCTTCCCCTTCCACAAAGAGGTCATGGCCATTAGCCTGTTTTTCTTAATCTTGCAAACCTCTAGCTTCATGATTTGTGTTGTCCTAGATGCAGGTACCATTTGCAGATGACCCCAATTCAAAGGAAGCTGTTCCTCTCCTGCCCTTGCCCTGTGGGAACTGAATTGCAAAACAAAAAAGAAAACATTATGAACTAGTAAGTAGTGGGGTACTTGAAGTTATTTCACAAATGAGGGTCCTTATTAAGGCTTCTTACCCCCTTTTTTCTTCCTTGAAAAATTTTCCAGTGTACTAAAAATCATCACAAATACTTATGACAGTGCATATTAAATGTGATGTCCTTCATATTATGTATGAACATTTTCTTCATGAATTTTAGTCAGTAGTGTTTGATAACTTTTACTCCTCTATATGCAGTTTGCATAATGATAAAGTTTGTATCCATATCCACATATATTCTTATATAATCCTTCTCCAATCATTTGGTATTGTCCAGTATATTTTTAACTTTTCCCTAGTCTGACAAGTGTGGTATCTCTTTATTGTTCCTGACAGAATATTTTTCATAAATCTTGCCACATCACATATGCCTTTTCTTGTGAATTGCATGCTCAGATATTTTATTCAATATCATGTATCCTATCTGTCATCTTCTTGATTGAAATGTTCCTTTGTTGAATACATACTATTTAAATGTCTTCAGTCTTAAGAGAGGATGTTTATATTTTTTTTGATGTTACTTACTCAACCAAGGTGTTGCTGTAATGTAAACTTATTGATATTTTCCTACCTTTGTATTCATTTCCTTGGGGAAAATCTCCATTCTTAAAATGCACTCTTATTTCATTCTTAAAGCTTTTAAGTGTTGCTTTCTACCTTTGTTTTTAGGAATTGTTTGCTATGGCTTTAAGTTAAGGTCTATTTTGTATCTTATTCCATATAAATAGCTAGCTATTCCAAATAGCTATTTATTGAATAGTCTAATGTCAAATCTCAGGATTCTACATAGGCTTGTTCTCAGTTCTCTACCCTATGTAATACTTTTTCTTCAGCTGTAATACCAGATTGTCTTGATTACTAGGCTTTAGTATAACAAATCCTCATTTTGAGTTATGGTGTGTCCCCAAAATTGTTCTTTCATATTCTTTGTGTCTTTTGATCTTTAGAAATCCTTCCTCTCCTCTGTTAGTGGGGACCAAACACCGAGTCTCTTGCATTTAAGGCAAGCACTCTACCACTCAGCAACTCAACTCATAACTTTGAGGAACAACAGTCACTGGGTCCAGGTGAGGTTTGGGGAAGTTTCCCTCTATAAGTAGGAACTCTTGACTTAGGGTCCTTGGTCACAGAATAAAAATTTGCAGAGTAGTCACCATGGTAAGAAAACTTGGCAATGTTTTATTGAGTTAGCAAGCAAACAAACAGATAAGCAGATAAACAGAAAGACAGAGGCACACTCAGAGTGTGAGTGCTCTTAACGGTAGACGCAAAGAGCTCTTTGACATCAGGGGCATTTATATAATAAAAGCAAGTCCTGTCATAAAGCCATATATATAGGTGTTTATCTTTGCTCTTAATCACTCTGGGGTTACACCATCTGAGTTCTTGGTTATTTGGTGATTCAGTCTTTAGTGTATTTCTTTTTATCGGGGGGAGGGTCCAGTCATGGGGCCTGAACTCTGGGCCTGGCCGCGGTCCCTCAGATCTTCAGCTCAAGGCTAGTGTTCTACCACTTGAGCCCCAGCGCCACTTCTGGCTTTTTTCTTTTTTCTTATGTGGTGTTGAGTAATCGAACCCATGGCCTCATGCATGCAAGGCAAGCACTCTAACACTGAGCCACCTTCGCAGCCCCTTTAGTGTATTTCTTACAGGAAAGAATGCATATATTTTTGCCATAGAACAGATGCTTATCCTTAAGATGATGAACGCACCCTGAGTTAGAAGCAAAGAAGATAGTGCATGTATGTTTCTAAATGTATTGTTTCTATCAGAGTTCCTAGATGTCATTTTCCAGGTCTCATTTTTCCTAAGCTATCCAGCCTGAAACTATAAAAAGTCCTGATAAGACTTCTCAGAAAATTGCATTCAATTTATAGATTGATTTGATAGAAAACAATACATTCTTTAGATATTGAGTATTCCCATGAATGATTTTTTTTTGGGTCCGGTCATGGGGCCTGAACTCTGGGCCTGGGCACTGTCCCTCAGCTCTTCAGCTCAAGGCTAGTGCTCTGCCACTTGAGCCACAGAGCTACTTCTGGCTTTTTTCTTTTTGTTTATGTGGTGCTGGGCAATCGAACCCAGGGCCTCAAGCATGCAAGACAAGCGCTCTACCACTGAGCCACCTTCTCAGCCCCCCATGCATGATTTTGACATAGCTGTATTTAGCTGTTTTTCAGTTATTTTTAATAATTAATGTTTGTTACATAGTATTATATATCTTTTGTAGGATATGCTTCTTGGTGTGTTTATGTTCGTTTGGTTTGGTTTGAACAACATGGGGAATTGAACTGGTGTATGGGAGGAAAGCATTCTACCACCTAAGCCACAATATAGCCATGTTAGTAACTATTGAAGCTACTTAAAATAATCATCCATCTTATAATTTGTTATTTTTACCTTTTTTTCATCCTGGGGTACTTGGTATAGGAGTCTGGTTTTTTTGTTTTGTGTGTGTGTGTGTGTGTGTGTGTGTGTGTGTGTGTGTGTGTGTGTGTGTGTGTATGCACATGCATTCATATAAGTGTATATGTGCCAATACTGGGGCTTGAATCCTCTTAACTTTTTCCAGCCAAGGTTAGCATTTACCATTTGAGCATGTATGCACCTTCAGTGTGGCTTTTCTGGTTAAATCCTACTCAGGAGGATACAAATGGCAGTTCAAAGCCAGCCTGGGCAGAAAAGTCCAGTAGTCCTATGAACTACTTTGAAAAACTACTATGAAAAACCTGGAAGTGGTACTATGGCTCAAAAATAGTGCTCAAGCTTTGAATTGAAGCCCTCAATCCTTAGGGCCAGCACATACAAAAATTAATGAACTTTGAATTGTCTAACCATGATGTATTTACACCATGATCTACAGATCTCAGCCTCTCAAGTAGGTAGCATTGTAGGTGTGATCCTGTAGTAATAATAAGTCATTTATTATTGTTACTAATGGATATTTTTTAAAGACATAAGTGTATGCTAGTGGCTCAAGTCTGTAATCCTAGCCAGTCAAGAGGCTGAAGTTTAAGAATCTTTGTTCAAAGCTGACCCAAGGGAGAAAAATCTATGTGGCTTATCTCCAATTAACAATCAAAAAGTTGGAAACACAGCTGTAGCTTTAGTGGCATAGTAGTAACCTTAAGCAAAAATGCTTAGGGACAGTGCCCAGACCCCGAGTTCAAGTCCTAGAATCAGCCTCCAAAATTAAAATAAATAGAACACAAAATAACTCCAGGTATGGCTAGTGATAGTATGCCTAGTTTGCATGAAATTCTGAATTTGATTGCCACCAGCAAGAAAAATACACAAACCAAGAAAAAATGTTTCCAAAGTCAGAGGGAATTTTTTACTGATCCTTACTAACAGACAATTTTTTTCTTACACAATTTCATTTAGAACGTTAGCCCAAGGCAGGTGCTAGTGGCTTGGCTCATGCCTGTAATATTAACTACTCAGGAACTTGAGAATTGAGGATAGTGGTTCTTGAGACTCTTCAATAAGCTACTCAAAAATAAGTGGAAGTGACCCTATGGCTCAAGTGATAGAGAGCTAGCCTTGAGCTCAAAGAAGCACAGGTACAGGGGCCAGGCCCAAAGTTCAAGCTTCATGGACAACAAAAATAAAAATAAAAATAAAAAGCCAAACAATAACTCCAGTAGAAGAGAAATGATTATGCAATGACTACTTTAGCAAGAATGCATTTCTCAGTTTAGAATGAGGTTTCACTTTGTATAACCTTATAAATATAAGATAATTAAATTTCAAGTAATTATTTAACTTCACTATCCACTAAGTTGGAGTGTTGAGCTATATGTTAAATAACAGTGAGTTATAGAAACATGAAAGACGAACTTGAGGCAATGATAAGGGGAGTTGAAGAAATCAATGTTGTTTTGAGAGCAACTCAGGTTGAAGCTGACCACCTAGGTAGGTCTTCAGGAGACTAAGGCTGTTTCTCATTTCTAAGATCCCTCTCCTTGGCTGGGCCCCTCCCATTGAGTTTAATCAAAGATTAGGTTAGGTGTGGGGAAAAGCAGCAGCTTGTATTGAAGGTTTTAAAAAAAATAAACCCTCTTTTTTGTGTTTAAATGTAGGAACTAGAGAAGTCGTTGGTTCACAGGACTCTGCATTTGAAAGAACTTCCAACTATGAAGGCCAACCTGAGCCACATATTCCAGAGAAGGACATGATGTTGGCACAGGAACAGATAGAATATTTGCAGAAGAATTTTATGTGGTGCTTAATTTATTAAGCCTTTCTTGTTTATGTTTGATGTAACCTGCTAGTAATAGATGTGAAATGAGTAAAGGATCTGTTGGCCACCTAAATTTGTTACTTCAGCAAAAGTATATCTGATCATGCTAAACCTTAGGTTTCTAAGAGGAAGAAAAAGATGTAAGTCCTTCAAGATGCTAACAAAACTGAATTCACAATCCATTAATTGGAGGGAAGGGCACTTTTTGTTGGCAATTTTAAATATCCAATTGCATTTTTCCATGCAGGTGACTATCAGCAAAGAGGAGATTGAAGGGGGCTCAGAAGGTGGCTCAGTGGTATAGTACTTGCTTCAGATGCATGAGTCCGAGGGTTCAATTCCTCACAGACACATAAACAGAAAAAGCCAAAAACTGGCACTGTGGCTCAAGTGGTAGAGCGCTAGCCTTGAACTGAAGAATTGAAGGACAGTACCCAGGGTCAGAGTTCCAGCCCCACAACCGACAAAAAGAAAACTAAAAGAGGAGATTGAAGACACTCAGTTCATGGATCCTGTTGAATGAAGACTATAAGGAGCTGTGTGGATAGCTGGTACTGATGGAAAACAGTTCTACAGACAGCAGACAGCAGTATCATTGAAGAAAGGGTTGAGAAGTTTCAGAAGGTGAACCAGCAGTATGAAGGCAGGTGTAGTTACGACATCCTTCTCAATGCTGAGAATCTCATGCTATAGGTATGTTTTGTACAAGAGTTGAAGAGACTTTCGAACTACTTTTCATCTTTCTGAGGGAAAAGAGAAGATTGCTGAGAGATGAGAGGGGTGAGCCACTCATGGCTAAGCATATATTGAGAACAGGTGTTTTTCTGGGTTGGCAAGTCTGATAAGAGGAGGGGCTTATGTCTCTTGAAGTATCTTGGTGTCTCAGACCAGTGAAGGAGTCTAGTTATTATTGCCCAAGGGCAGAAGTCATCCCGAGTAAAGTTGGTGATTTCATGTGGTCACTAGGCCTCAGATGTAATGTAGCTTAGTAATATAACAGGAGTGATGTTCTTTGAGTTATTTGAAACTGAGTTATATTCTCTTGGGACTCCCAAGTAAATTACAATAGAAGCTACCCATGAGAGACATGAGAGAGACTGTTGCATTAAAAAGTAAGAACTAGATTTTGAATTTGATTATTGAGCTTTTCTTGACTTTCTAGACTTTCCTTTTGAAATTGCATTAACTCATTTGTACAATGAGAATTTTTCAATTACAAAAATCTTTAAAGAGCACCCTTATGTTTGTGGCTAAGGAAGAAATGGTTCTTTCCATTTTTTTTTTTTTAGTCATGCAACTTGAACTCTGGGCCTGGGCATAGTCGCTGAGCAATTCAGCTCAAGAGTAGAACTGTACCACTTGAGACACAGTGCTACTTCCTGCATTTTCTATTTATGTTGAGAATGGAAGCCAGAGCCTCAAAAATAATTTATCCTGTAATTGTTTCATTTTTGGTTATTATTAATGTTTTTTCATTGTGAAAATTCCATACAGAGGGGTTACAATTACATGAGCAAGGTAATGAATACATTTCTTATCAAGCATTGTTACCTCCTCCTTTGTATCCCCTTACCATCTCTGCCCTCCCATTTCCCTTCCCCCCATTCCAACCCCCCACCAATATTGTAAAGTTCATTTTTCGACATAAGGTCTTGTACATCTCATTGTTGCAATGGGTCCACTTGTATCCCTATTTAAACAATTTCTTTTTTCCCTTCCACACCCCAAATTATAACAACAAAAAATATAGTGAAAAGAGGGGTTATAACGAGAGGGAGGGACATACAAAGCAACAAAGAAATCATCTTATAAATATGTTAGAAACAATCGCAAGAAAGAAAAATTATTTCACTAGTTCTCTAGGTGTTGATTTCGCCTAACATCAACTTTTTTGAACTTTTCCGCTTGACTCATACATATACTAGATATTGCAAATAAGGGAAACCATGGGACCTATGCTTCTTTGGGCCTGGCTTACTTCACTGAATATAATTTTTTCCAAGTTTTTCCATTTCCTAACAAATGGGGCAATGTCATTCTTTCTGATGGAGGCATAGAATTCCATTGTGTACATATACCACATTTTCTTGATCCATTCATCTAC
This sequence comes from Dipodomys merriami, assembly GCF_024711535.1. NCBI lineage: Eukaryota > Metazoa > Chordata > Mammalia > Rodentia > Heteromyidae > Dipodomys > Dipodomys merriami. The sequence goes on along the minus strand of NW_027203767.1, from coordinate 22,155 downwards.
TGAGGGGCATCTGGGTTGGTTCCATATCTTAGCTATGGTAAATAATGCTGCAATAAATATTGTTGTGCTGGTAGCTTTAGTGTGGTCTTGTTTGTAAACATTTGGGTAAATGCCCAAAAGTGGGATTGCTGGGTCATAGGGGAGTTCTATGTGAAGTCTTTTGAGGAACCTCCATACTGCTTTCCAAAGTGGTTGAACAAGTTTACATTCCCACCAACAATGAAGTAAGGTTCCTTTCTGTATACATCCCCTACAGCATCTGTTGTTGTTAGAGTTCTTGATTTTTGCCGTTCTAACTGGGGTGAGGTGATATCTGAATGTTGTTTGAATTTGCATTTCTTTTATGGCTAGGGATGTTGAACATTTCTTCATGTGTCTTTTGGCCATCCTTCCTTCTTCTTCAGAGAAGTTTCTCTTTAAGTCTTTCTCCCACTTATTTATTGAGCAGTTGTTTCTTTGAGGATTTGTTGTTGGGGGATTTAATTTTTTGAGTTCCAAGTATATTTTAGATATGAGACCCTTGTCCGTTGTATAGCTAGTAAAGATCTTCTCCCAATCTGTGGGCTTTCTATTGATCTTGCTAGCTATGTCATTTGCCCTGCAGAAGCTCTGCAACTTTATGCAATACCATTTGTCCAACCTTTCTTTGATTTGTTGTGTTTCCGGGTCTCTATTCAAAAAATTTCGGCCTTCTGTGGGGTCAGAAAATACATACAAAAAATATTCTCAAACCACAATGAGAGCTTTGTTTGTAAAATGGGAAATCCATCCATAATAAATGAGCAATATGTACTGCCATCCAGGCCTGTTCATGAATTTGGGTGTACAAAGAGGATCTTCGTTTAACAGTATCTGTGTGATGATGTATTTGTTCTTGCTAGAATGCTGTTTAACTGGTAGAAGTCCTATGTTTTCACTAGGGATATTAATAATCATTAAATAAGGCTATGTAAATAATTATTGTTTTTATCTGTTTATCTCTACTGTCTTTCCCATCAAATACCGTAATAAGGGGATTATTTATATAGTGCTAACAAATCAGAGTCTGAAGATAGGCACATCTCTTACATATATTTGCCAAAGAGAGCAAAAAGAATTTGCAGAATTAGAGAGCCTTCTGTACCTACATCATTTTCCATATACCTCATTGTATATATTGAGCAATTTAAAAGCTGCCTTTAGTAGTACTGTGAATACTCAATTTTAATAAACATTAAGTTGTCTTCTTAAAAAAAAAAAAATTTCGACCTGAGCCAAGGAGACCTAGGGTTTCTCCTATTCCATCCTGTAATGTTTTCAGAGTATCTGCTTTGACTTCAAGGTCTTTGATCCATTTGGAGTTGATTCTGGTGCAGGGTGATATATAAGGATCTAGCTTTAGTTTTCTACATGTAGTTAACCAATTTTGCCAGCACCATTTACTGAAGAGGCTGTCTTTCTTCCCTTCTATTGTTTTAGCTCCCTTATCGAAGATCAGATGGCTATAGGTCTGTAGGTTCATTTCTGGGTTTTCAATTCTATTCCATTGGTCCTGAGGTCTGTTCTTATGCCAATACCAAGCTGTTTTGATTACTATGGCTTTATAGTAGAGTTTGAAATTTGGTATTGATATTCCTCCAGCAGTGTTCTTTCCGTTGAGGAGCGTTTCTGCTATTCAGGGTCTTTTATTGTTCTATATGAATTTTTGGATTGCCTCTGCTATTTCCTTGAAGAATGAGGTTGGAATTTTGATAGGTATTGCGTTGAATTTGTAGATAGCCTTGGGAAGTATTGCCATTTTCACGATGTTAATCTTGCCAATCCAGGAGCATGGGAGGTTTTGCCATTTTTTAAGTTCTGTGTTGATTTCCTTTTTTAAGATTTTAAAGTTTTCATCATAGAGGTCTCTCACTTCTTTAGTTAAGTTAATTCCTAGGTATTTTATTTTTTGTGGGGCTATTACAAATGGAGTTGCTTTCCTAATTTCAGCCACACGTTTCTCCTTGTTGACATACAGAAAAGCCATTGATTTTGGGGGGTTAATTTTATAACCTGCTACATTGCCAAAGTTTTGAATCAGCTTGAGTAATTTGGGAGTGGAGTCTATGGGATTCTTTAAATACAAGATCATGTCATCTGCAAAGAGGGAGAGTTTTATTTCTTCTTTCCCTATTTGGATCCCCTTTATGTCTGCATCTTGTCTTATTGCTGTAGCTAGGCATTCTATTACTAGATTGAAGAGAAGTGGAGAGAGTGGGCATCCTTGTCTTGTTCCTGAGTTAAGACAAAATGGCTTTAGTTTTCACCATTGAGTATAATGCTGGCTGTAGGTTTGTCATATATAGCCTTTATTGTATTGAGGAATGTTCCATGGATTCCTAATTTTTCCAAAACCTTCATCATAAAGGGGTGTTGGATCTTGTCGAATGCTTTTTCTGCATCTATTGAGATAACCATGTGGTTCTTATGCTTGCTCCTGTTGATGTGATGAATAATATTAATTGATTTGCGTATATTGAACTAGCTTTGCATCGCTGAAATGATTCCTGTTTGATCGTGGTGTATGATTTTTTGGATGAGTTGTTGAAGTCGATTGGCCAAAATTTTGTTGAGAAGTTTTGCATCAATGTTCATCAAAGAAATGGGTCTATAGTTCTCTTTCTTTGATGAGTCCCTGCCTGGTTTTGGGATGAGGGTTATGATGGCTTCATAGAATGTGTTGGGTAGTGAGCTTTCTCTTTCAATTTCATTGAAGAGTTGGAGGAGTATTGGTGTGAGCTCTGCTTTGAAGGCCTTGTAAAATTCCGCTGTAAAACCATCTGGTCCTGGACTTTTCTTAACTGGGAGATCTCTTATTGCTGTTTCTATTTCAATGCTTGATATGGGCCTGTTAAGATAGTTTAACTCATCTTGGTTTAGTTTTAGCATGTCAATATTTGCTAGGAAAAGGTCCATTTCTGTCAAGTTCTCAAACTTATTAGCATAAAGTTTTGAGAAGTATTCCCTTATAATGTTCTTAATCTTGGTTGTTTCCGTGGTGATGTTTCCATTCTCATCTCTGAGTTTATTAATTTGGGTGTGTTCTCTTCTTTTTCTGATAAGATTTGCTAAGGGTCTGTCAATTTTGTTAAGTTTTTCGAAGAACCAACTCTTTGTTTTGTTGATTCTTTCTACAGTTTTTTTGGATTCTAATTCATTTAATTCTGATTTAATTTTGATTATTTCTTTCCATCTACTGGATTGGGGTTTATCTTGCTGTTCTTTTTCAAGGAGGTTTAGATGTGTCATTAAATTGTTAGTTTCAGATCTCTCCAATTTGTTGATGTAGGAGCTCAGAGCTATAAACTTGCCTCTGAGTACTGCCTTTGCTGTGTCCCAGAGGAGCTGGTAATTTGTGTGTTCATTTTTGTTGAATAGCATGAACATTTGAATTTCCTTTCTAATCTCTTCCATGACCCACTCATGATTCAGCAGTTTGTTGTTCAGCCTCCGTGTGATGCTGGACTTTCTTTGGTGGATTTTGGTGTAGAGTTCTAATTTTATTCCATTGTGGTCAGAGAGGATGCAAGGTATAACTTCAATGTTTCTGAATTTAGACAAGTTTGCTTTGTGGCGTAAAATATGGTCTATTTTAGAAAACGTTCCATGTGCTGCTGAGAAAAACGTGTATTCTGATGCTGCTGGGGGAAATGTTTGGTAGATTTCTGTTAAGTCTTGTTGATCTATGCAGCTGTTTAGATCTGCGGTTTCTCTGTTGAGTTTTTGCCAAGTTGATCTACCTAGTAGGGAGAGTGGTGTGTTAAAATCCCCAACAATTAATGTCTTTGGATCTATATGGGATTTGAGGGAAAGTAGTGTTTCTTTGATAAATTTGGGTGCTCCATTGTTTGGCGAATAGATATTTTGAATTGTAATATCCTCCTGAAGGAGAGATCCTTTAATTAGTATGTAGCGACCTTCTTTATCTCTTCTCATGAAATTTAATTTGAAGTCTATTTTATCTGATATTAGGATTGCAACTCCCGCCTGTTTATGGGGGCATTTTGCTTGGTAGATTTTGTTCCAGCCTTTAACATTGAAAATGTGTTCTTTTTTACGGGCAAGATGTGACTCCTGCAGGCAGCAGAAAGAAGGGTCTTGTTTTTTAATCCAACTAGACAGTCTATGTCGCTTAATTGGAGAGTTCAGTCCGTTAACATTAAGAGATAAGACTGAGAGGTATTTGGGAGTTCCTGCCATGTTATCCACCTTCATGGGGGCTGTGAAAACTGGGTTCTTCCTATGGTTCTCGGATTCTCAGTTAGGGTGCAGTTTCTTGGCCTTTATTGAGGTCTTGTTGGTTTTCTATGTGTAGGACATCTTTAAGAATCTTTTGTAGGGCTGGTTTGGTGGAGATGTATTGTTTCAATTTTTCTTTGCCATGGAAGGTTTTTATTTGGCCTTCAGTTATGATGGAGAGTTTAGCTGGGTACAGTATTCTTGGTTAATAGTTGTTTGTTTTTAGGGCATGGCATACATCATTCCAGGCTCTTCTTGCTTTGATTGTCTCTGCTGAGAAATCTGAGGTGATTCTAATTGCTTTCCCTTTATAGGTGATTACCCTTTTCTCCCTGACAGCTTTAAGGATCTTTTCCTTGTTCTGAGTTGATCCTGTGTGGATTATAGTGTGACGGTATGATGTCCTATTCTGGTCTGGTCTATTTGGGGTTCTAAAAGCTTCTTGTATCTGAATAGGCCTATCTTTTTGTATGTTTGGGAAGTTCTCTGCTGGGATCCTGTTAAACAAATTTCCTAGACCATTAACTTCTGTTTCTAGATGCTCCTCTACACCCATTATTTAGATTAGGCCTTCTGATGGTGTCTTCCAGGTGTTGAATAGATCTATCATATTTCTTTGACTTGTCTTGGATGGTTGTATGTTCTTTCTCTATAATATCTAGGCTGTCTTCAATCCCTGAGATTCGATCTTCTGCATGGTCTAACCTGCTGTCAAGACTCTCTACTTTGTTTTTAATCTCTTTTCCTTCTAATTGGTCAGCTTTGATGGCTTCAGGTTCTTTGTCGAAGCTTTGTTTTAGGTCTTGTATGAATTTCTTTACTTCCTTAATTTGGTGTTCAGTGTTTGTTCTCAAATCACTTAGTTGATTGGTTATGGTTTCTTTGGACACCCATTCCTTCTGTTGGATTCCATTCAGCATTCCCTTTGTGATCTTCCTGACTTCCTTCAGCTCTTTGTTAATGGATTCCATGAATGCCTTTAGTGATCTTTGTGTATTCTCTACCTGGTCTCTCAATTCCTGTATTACTCTTTGATTAGCTTCTTCCCGTTCGTGGAATTCCTTCAGTTCTCTTTCCTCCCATTCATGGGATTCCTGCAGTTCTCTTTGAGTGTTCTCAGCCTGCTCATGCCATTCCTCCATTTCTCTTTGAGTATTCTCAATTTGTTCACACAAATCCTGTATCATTTTTTGAGTAGCTTCCTCACGCTTATGATATTCCTGTATAAATTTTTGGGATGCCTCCTCTCTCTCCCTATCACGCTCATACAGAGTCGTTTGTAAGTTGTCAAACTTCTCATTTATCATGTTTGCCAGCAGTGTTTGTAGAGCTATTTGGGAACTCTCCTCTGGATTATTCATTATCTGTTCTGAGCCCTCATTATCAAGATTGGGAATTGAGTTACCCAGATTTGCCATTTTTCTTGTGTTTTTCCGGCTTACTCTGCCCATTTGAGATGAAAATAGCACCAGTTTTGTACTAGAACACTATCTTAAGGCAACCATCAACCAACGTTTGCATTTTTACAGTCAATAGTCTACAGATACAATCTAGTTCAACAGATACATCTATTCAACATATGTTAATGGGCTTCAAACCGCAGAGAAGAATTTGGAAAACCAGAAATTATTAGGGTTAGGGAGAGATGTGGGTAAAAAATTGGAATAGATTGGTGTGGGGAGGCACAGGGAGAGTTAACTATGTCCTAATCCCAATGCAGGATATAGGTTGGGTAGGATGCAAGTAGAGAGAGAGAGAAAAAGAAGAAAGGGAAAGGGAAATGAAAAGAGACCAGAAAAAAAAAAGAAACGTAAAAATTAATATTATTATGGAGATCAAAAAACCATCTATTTAGAGAGGAATGTGAGTATATTAACAGAAGGGAAGGGACATAGAGGAGAAGTGAAAAACTCAAAAAAATGCTTAAAATATTATATCGGTATAAAGAGGTAGTACTGCTATTAAGGAACTTAAGTCTCAGAGGTTTTGAATTGAGTAATAAATTTGTGGATTAAGTGTGTACACAATGGGGGATAGGGTCTACTAGTTAAGTACGGGTTTATCTGAGGATGTGCAGGACAAGAGTTAAGTCACATAAAGAAGATCAAAAGAGAGGAAAAGGTGAGAGGGATAAGAAAGGGAGAAAAAAAGATCAGAAGTTCAGTAGAGCTAGACAAAAAACAAAAAGATAGTTAAGAAAGAAAAAAAAGAGAAAGAAGACAAGAAAAGAAAGGAAAATGCACATTCACGTATTCCTAAAATAAAAATTATAAGAGGAAAAAAAAGTTACTGGAAAACAATTATTTTTTCAAAAAAGGCAAAAATTAAAGATTAATAAAATTTTAAAAAAGGAAAAAAATTTATATATATATATATATATATATATATATATATATATATATATATATAAGGTACCAAAAAAAAAAAAAAAGAAAAGAAGAAGAAGAAGAAAAAAAAAAAGTTCTTTGATTTTTTTGGAGGGGGCAGGGTTGGGAAGAATCCTGTATCTCCCTTTTGTCTGTAACCAGCCTCTTGTTGGAGTCTCTGGTCAGCTTGAGGTCCTGTGGCTTGATTGGTTTCTTAAGTCAGTTTGTTCCAACAGGCAGAAAAATGCTCTGCTTTACCCAAGATTTTGAGATCCCCCTCCCAGGTTAGTTTAATGGGAGGGTGATCTGCTTTGAGAATCACAAAAGAGGGGGATGCAGTGGTGAGGCTAGTTTCTGGGTAGAGTTTAGGCCTTTCAACAATCAGTAGCTTTTCCCTGGGGCTATTTTGTGAAAAAACTCACAGAGCCCAGCCTGGAGCCATTCTTAGGGTTTCTGTTTTTCAATTGATTGTGGAGGCTGCTAGAGGGAGGGGCAGCCTCTGGCTCTGGTTACCCAGTGAGGCAAGGCACTCCAATGGCTGGCGCCTGAGCTGGTTGACTTTTCCCTGGATGGAGCTGAGTCTGGCAGGTTACTTCACCATTAAGTTCTTGTGACCTGCTAAATGACTCGTTTTATTCCATGGCCTGAGTTGGAGCTGGCAGATCCTCCGAACTTTGTCGGTATCCAAGATGGAGATCACTGGTGCTAAGGGGGGAGGGGTGGCCTTCCCTCCTCTGCTCCCTGAGAAAGAGTGAGGACGTCGAGCTTCTACTCACGCCAAGTCTTGGATCCTGGGTCGTCTCTGGTCTGCAAACTGCAGGATGAAGATGTCCGCTCCTTGTCGGTTCTTGCTGGTGTTTAGTAGAATCCACTCGCCCGCTGCGTCTGGCTCCTTCGTCCCGGACTCTCTGTGTGAGCGCTCAGGTATGGTCCCGGCTGTGGTCTCCGCCGCAACCCTGCCGCTGCCGCTGAGGCAGCAGCTGGCAAGCGCTCAGATGTGTCTTCTTTCCTTGGCTTCCCCTCTCTTGTCTAACTCTCTGTCCTGTGATGGCACACTTGGTTTGATTCTCTGGCTTAGGACTGTTCACTGGAACTCTAAAACTGCTTTCTATGTGAGAGCTTGTTCAGATTCCAGCTTCTCCTCCGCCATCTTCCCGGAACCCCCCTCTGCCTTGATGTTTTTTGTTTTCATTTCCTTTTGTGTTGTACCTGAGGCTTGATCTAAGGAACTGAGCACTTACCTTGAGCTTTTTGCTCAAGGCTCGTGCTCTACTACTTGAGACACAGCTCCATGTCTACATTTTTGTGGTTAATTGGGGATCAGAATCTCAGAGACTTTTCTACCTACACTGGCTCTGAACTGTAGACTTCCTTATATCTCAGCTATCATTACAGGCATGAGCCCGTAGCAGTGTGCTCCTGTTTTGATGGCCACAGTCACATGAAGCCCAATGTGGAATCTTCTCACTTGAGACAGCATCACAACACAAGATTCTCAGATTAGAGATGCTCAGCCTGCATCTTACTTCTTTACCCCATTGGTTTGTCTGTAGCACTCCATTTTGAATACCATAGTTCTGAAGAAGTCCATAAAAGCACTTCTCCTCCTTCTCAGGGAGGTATTCCTGGGGTTAAGATCTTTTTAAACTCAAGTTATTTTGTTGTTTGCTGGCTTAGCTTCCTGATGCAAACTTATGCCCCCAACCCCTACCCTTTGAAATAAGAAAGTGGGTTAGGGTAAAGTAGAGACAGGTGTTTACAATGGCTTTTGTGCTGTCATTCTGAAAGGTAGGGGAGGGAAGGTGTAAGATTTTTGGGAAGGTCACAGAACATCAGCACTGGAACCCACCAATGGGAAGTCCTCATTACCAAGCCTCTTCTCCAATCAGAGACCTCCAGGAAGGCAACCCTTTCCAGTTGTCTGGAAACTTTCTTGTCTCTGGGCAGTCACAAGGAGAAAATGTTGGTGTGAGGAAGGTGGAGCTCTACAGCTGTAGGAACCAAGTAGGCAAGTTAGTTGGAGGCATTGATTCTCATGACCCCATCTGAAGTCTTACATGCCATGAGGGTGCATATGCCTGCATGTATTCCCTCTGGGGGAAATAAGAGGGACTTCCCTTTCTCCATGTCAGGGCAAAGGCCTGATGCCCAGCTGCCAGACTCAGGTGAAAGTTTGCAGGAAGTGCCATTATTCTCCCCTGGTAATTCTATAGAACAATGCCCGGAGACTCTCTTTGTGTGTCTAAGGAAGCTCACCTGTGCCTTGCTTACTCTTTGCAACCTTTGATCACTGGAGCTACTTCACATTTGTTGACAAGGTTTAATTCTTCCTGCTTACTGACTTAAAATTACCTCTAATTGTCTGTGTTCGTATGAAATTGTGTAAAGTTAACTTTCTGCTCTTTGTCTGAAGATCTACTTTTAGGTCTGTATGCTGTAAATCAGCATGTGATATGTCAACAAACTTTGTCCATACCCACATATTGTGGTCCACTTTCTGCCTATTGATCATGCGTTCCCAGGTCTCACTGAGGAATTGGCAGCAATTTGGGTTATGTCTGTTTCCAGAACCAGACTAGCATCCCTTACTCCCTTTTTAATAAATCATGCAACGGCTTTGAAGGCAATGTGTTTGCAATAAGAATTGTTTGCAGAATGTTTGCCCTTCAAACTGATCATGCCCACACGCCCTGGCCATTGTCTATTGACCATTGACATTGGTCATTGTCCCAAATGTCTTTAATATGTTAAGTTTCCCACAGTTCCCCCTCAGTAACCAGCTAAGGAAGGTAATCCCATTACCACCATATTCTACCAATGAGATCAAACAAGCCAGGATTCAAAGCCAGGCCCTCACCACCAGCCTGCATGCCTTGCTCTAAGGGCATACACTTTGCTATTAAGAATAAACACTTGGTGTTTTCTGGTGAGCTGGGGTTCGTAGCTATACTCTTAGCTGCTCAGAAAGCTGAGATGTGAGGGATCATGGTTCAAATTCAGCCAAAGTAGTGTGATTTGTTTCCCTTTTATGTAGGTGGTTGTATTTTCCCACCTCCTGAGCAGATGTCAGGGACTGCATGAGACACCCAATTTGTGGCAGAGCAACCAGTCCCAGGACAGCACCACTGAAACAGATAGTGGGAACACCACACTTTTAGTTGTGACAGGATAGCAGTTGCTCTGTTTTTGCATTTGGCATAATTATCTTGTGTCGAGAGCAAAGGAAACATCATGATCTTGAAATATCACAAGTTAGTCTAAGCTGGTTCTGTTGAGTTGGTCTTCTGGTCCTGTAGCCATTCCCTTAAGTGTTTGGCAGGGCACCTGAAATGCTAGAATAACTGGGCTTCTGTGTGTGGAGTCCTCAGAGACTGTCGTGTATACATGGTCTCTGGTGGCCTCAACACATGGCAGCTCAAAGGTGGCAGTGACTAGACCTTCTTCAGACTCAAGCCATAATTCTGTGGCTTGCCCTCAGATGAGACAAGTGAGGCCCATCTAATTCAAGAAAAGGACCAGTGCCTGTGTGCTTGACTGGAAGCCACCAGTCAGACAGAAGCTGGGGGGTCCTTCAGAAGCTGAGGCTACTTCCAGTCACTGTTGGAGGCAGCGATTGGATGAGAAAGACACCAAGGGCCTTCAAGAAGGTTCTGAGGAATTCTATTCGTGGATTTCACATCTGTTGAACCAATAAAGTATGGGGGACAGAGCATTCCAAGGCAGAGCCCCCCTCCTGTGCTACCATAGAGCCTGGAAAATGGGATGCTATCCTGTCACCTCGGTGCCAGTGAACAGCAGGCTCCTGTCAGATCCAACCTATGGTGCGATTTGCAACTGTTCTTCCCTAAGTGCATTCTCTGGAGACCTCACTCTTCCACTTGTGTGGTGGTGTCATTCAGCGAGAGTATCTCAAAGTAAGTGTCTGCACCTGCAGAGAAGTCAGGGTTATCTTGCCTTGGCTCCTGAAAGAAAGGCCTTGATATCCTTCACCATCAGGAGAGGTCCCTTTCCAGACCCCTGAGGAACTTTGGGCTGTGCAGTGGCTTCCATTGATCCATGTCCAATTCTTCCCATGTCGCTCAGACCTCAAATGGTTTCAGAGAAGGTGTCACCATATTAGGGGGTGTAGTGACTATTTGCTTATCAAGCCTGTAGAGAAGGAGATTCCAACTCAGTATGTGCACACAGGATTGTGAATCCAATGGTCACTACACTTGTCATAGTGAATTGTCTGTTTGGAGGGACTGTTTTGAGTCTTCCCTGAGCACAGTCTTTCACCAGATACAAAGCATGTATCTGTTGTTGATTTCACGGTTTTGACTGCTATTTCACAATGATTCAGTGTAGGTTCCCTCCACAAAGCCAGGAAGCTGTCACGTTGTTATGTAAGTGAATGACCAAACCAGGCTCGTGGTTTCATAGGTGAGTCTGCCAGGTATTTGGTGAGAACAATTGCAGGTTCTCAGGTGAGGTGGGTTCTATATGTCATGATGCAGGTAGGGTTTGGGAAATGGGGTACTTGACGTGCAGATTTTATTGAGAATTGCTTAGAGATGGACTGTGAGAAAGTGAAGGGGCTCAGGGTCAGAGCAGTCACTATTGGGCAAATCATGAACATAGATGTGATGGGCATGTGTGTAGCCAGCCTACTTTGGGGTGGTTGTTAGGCATTCAAAATGCATAATACCCCTTAGCTGGCTAAGTATTTTAAAGTTAGAAGCACAGGATTTTATGTTTTGGGAGAAAATTGTAACACATGTATTGAACTTTTTAAAAACCAAATTTAGGCTCTTAATTTTGTTTTTAATAAAAATTTCATCCCAGCTGCATGGAAGAGCTAAAATCAGGAGCATTGACCTTTCAGGATAGCATGGGGAAAAAATTGAAAAGCTGAGGATGGTGGCATGCATCTGTCATCGCAGTGTGGCATGACATGCAAGTAGGAGGATAACAGAATGTCTGGTCTTGGCATAAAGCATCACACAAAGGGATGTGGCAGGGCTACAGTGGTAGAGCATTTGATTATCAAGAATGAAACACTGAGTCAGATGCCAATAATGCCAAAAGTACACAAATTAAGAGAATGAATCTAAATAAACCCCTCATGCCCACTGAATGGCCTTCCTGAAATTCAAGGCCACCATTTCCTTCATCATTAGTGATTTTTGAAACACCACATGGGAATATTGGAAGGGCTGTCTGGGTTTTCCTGCTTCCTCTGCTGAGAAACCTGTCCATATTATGTTTTTAGATTAAGAACTACTATGAATTCTTTTTTTTTTTTTTGGTATTCAGGTAAGGGGTAGGTTTACTCAAGATGGCACCAGGCCATTTTGGCCCTCCACAAGGCAGGGAAAGGCCTGGGAAAGGCCTGGGAAAGAGTTGGGAAAGAATTGGGAAAGAGAACTGGGAAAGAGAGAGCTGGGAAAGAGAGAGAGTTGGGAAAGAGAGCATCTGGGCCTGGGTTAGGCCTTATCTGGGGTATGGGTGGAGAAAGGTGTGGCCACATCAAATTCAGATGTGACCTCAGTGAATGCAAATGTGACCTCTTCCAGGTGTTCCAGGCGCCTAGGTAATGCAGGTACTCAGTGGAGACTTTGCTCTCCATCCAGGAGCAGACCTTACATTCCAGTCTTTTAATAATCATGAAATGGGGCACGGATTCTCTCTGGCTACTTCCTGCTGACAAGGGGCATTGACATTAGGGATAAAAGTCTGAAATTTGGTCCCCTCCCAGAGAAGGCAGTGAGCAGCTGCTGTCCCTTGGTGGTGTGAATTCTTAGGTGAACTCTGGAGAGGTCTCATGACGCATTGAGGGGCTGGAAAAAAATACTAGAGAGCAAATAAATGGCAAGAGGAAGGACTTGGGGCTGAAAATGTTGGTCGAAATGTCCCTAGCTACTTATGACATCTGGCGACTAGGTAGAGGATAAGTCAAGTGACAAAGACAAGAATATAAATTCCTGTTCAGTTAATACGTAGACCGGTATAGACATTGGATGGGCAGGCTTCTTACTTCTATCGACCTCCCAACTGTGGTTAATTTTGAAAGGGCAGGCACAAAGCAGCTGTTTGACAACATCTCCTCTTACACCTATCCATGGTCCCTTGTTCCCCAGACTGGCTGAGTCTAGGTGCTCGTTGCTGGGATGGCTTGTCACAGTTGGTATTCAAGGAGGTTTGAACTCAAGGCCTGGGCACTATCCCTGAGCACTTCTGCTCAAGGCTAGTGCTCTATCACGTTGAGTTACAGTACCATTTCCAGTGTTTGGCTGGTTAGAGATAAGAGTCTTGAGCCATGCTTCCAACCTGTCTCTTTGCAGGTTAGTTGGGAGATGGAGTCTTAGGGATTTTTCAGCCCAGGCTGGCTTTGAACTGCAATCTTTGCCACAAAGGCCCTTTATTATTTCAAATAAGTCAACAAGGAGATCAAATAGAATAGAGAATAGAGCTTACCTGGTCCTTATCAAGAATTGACCAACAAATATTCTGCAATGACTAAACTTGTTAGATGTGATGAAAATTTTAGCACAGATAGGCCCAGTATTTTAAAACCACGTAGTCAGTAGTAGAATACTCAACATAAAACAAAAAAGGCAAAACTCAAAACCTGAATTTTTTTTTAATTGTGAAAATACTGTACAGAGGGGTTACAATTACATGGGCAAGATACTGAGTACATTTCCTATCAAGCATTGACAATAGTGTGTATACATCTTTGGTAACAAAGCACATCAGATGGTTGGGCCTCACTTACCAGGGCCTGAAAAAGAGCAACTTATTAGCAAGACACCTTAGAATAGATGGATGGAGTAGTAAGCTTGGTGGAAGTTTAAGGGTCACAATGTGGCCAAGATGGCGAACTAAAGACGGTGAATTTCTGAAAGAATGCAAAGAAACCCTGAACAAATACATCAAGCCTACATTGGCTAGCCTTTGAGAGGGAACCTAGAGGAGGGGTTCCCCAGGACCCAGCCTGCATCACACTCTTCAGGGCACAAGCCAAAATGTTGTAGAAAAGAGAAGTGGAGAGATAGGGAAGGTGGACATGAATGGCAGAGAGAGAGCAAAGAGAGCCTGAAATTAAACTGACTTCGGACCATTTACCATTGAAGTAGCAAAAAGTGTGTACATCTGAGAATGACAAAAAATTAGGCTCTCTGGCTTTCCAGGGAGTGCAGGAGGCATTTCAAAGGGGTTTCACAGCACCCCAGAGCTCACCAGGCAGAAGCAGAATCCTGACTTCCCCAAGAGCCCTCTAGAGAAAAAAGGCCATGTCCCAAAACCAAGCATCCTCGGCTTCAGAGGTGAGCGGCCTTTCAGCTAAAGGCTGTAGGAGCTCTCTGGCATGGTGCCATGTCTGGACAGAGACTGAGCAACTGAGAATTGTAGAGAGTAATTTCACTCACCAGAGTAGAGAAGTGGTGTGGACGTGGATGTGAAGGCCAGTAATGGTATCGGTGTGATGTGTCCACAGCAGACAGACCAATTCGCAAAAGGCCATCAGAACTGTGGGTATTCCTCAGAGCAAAAAGGGAAAAACAAGCAAAAAAAGAAAAAAGAGGAAAAAAAACAGAGAGGAATCCCACCTATCCTGACTTTAAGCCCTTTATCCGAGTCACGACACCATTTATGTTAGATTTTTAAAAAGAGGTAGCTGAGTAAGAACAGCACCAAGCACTTGGTATTCAGGTAAGGGGTAGGTTTAGTCATTGTTCTGGCTGGCACCAGGCCATCTTGGCCCTCCACGCGGCTGGGAAAGGCCGGGGAAAGACCTGGGAAAGAGCTGGGAAAGAGAAGTGAGAAAGATCGCTGGGAAAGAGAGCTGGAAAAGAGAGAGAGCTGGGAAAGAGAGAGCTGGGAAAGACAGAGAGTTGGGAAAGGGAGAGCTGGGAAAGAGAGAGTTGGAAAAGTACTATGAATTCTTGAATCATTTCTAGGAAGAGGGATTATGGGAAAGTAGGGGTGAGGTTTCTACACAGCAAACATAGAGCCTCCATGATTTAAGGAGCCTTTCATTGGGTCTGGTACTCTTTAATTCTGTTGAAATACTTTCCCTTTTTCCTCTTGAAAAATAAGTTCCAAAATAGAGTTTATTTTAACTTCCATCACTAAAAGTTCTTCCTTTTACTCTATGGGCAGTTCACACATGACCAAAATATAAACCAGCTGGTTTTACTGCATCATATACCTCTGCTATGTATCAAATTTTTCATCCTAATCCTCAAATCATGTAATAATTTGCCTATTTATGACTGAATTGTAGTTCCTTTATTAATAAAAGCTAATGGGAAAGGATTGTGTATTTAGTTGATGAATAGACCTACATTTTATTTCCCTGAGATACTGTAGCAGAGTATTAAAAGGAATGTAATATATATATATATATTATATAATTTATAATATATATAATATATAATATATAATATATATATATATATATTTGGGGGGGTCCCATCGAGGGGCCTGAACCTGGGCCTGAGCACTGTCCCTCAGCTCTTCAGCTCAAAGCTAGTGCTCTACCACTTGAGCCACAGCGCCACTTCCAGCTTTTTTATTTTTGCTTATGGGATCCTGAGGAAATCTAACCCAGAGCCTCGGGCATGCAAGGCAAGCGCTCTACCACTGAGCCAACTTCCCAGCCAGGTATGTAATATTTTATTGATAAGTCTATCCCTTAAAATGAATATATTTTGGGGCTGGGAACATGGCTCAGTGGTAGAGCGCTTGCCTTGCATGCCTGAGGCCCTGGGTTTGATTCCTCAGCACCATATAAGCAAAAAGAAAAAAGCCAGAAGTGGCGTGGTGGCTCAAGTGGTAGAGTGCTAGCCTTGAGCTGAAGAGCTGAGGGACAGCGCCTAGGCCCAGAGTTCAGGCCCCACGACGGGACCCCCCTCAAAAAAAGTAATATATTTTAGGATGTCATTATTTTAATGTGAATTATGTAAATGTTGATAATATGCTGTTGGTTATACATTTAGTTTTCAAGAGTTTCACTTAATTGCTTTTTTTGCCCACATATAGTACAAGTCTATTTGCAATTGTTTTTTAATGGCACTAATAGTATAGTTTATATAGAGAAAATAGAGTTATTTTAGGACCCTATGATTGGTTATAGTATTAATAACACAATTAATTTGAAGTATCAATATTTCTCACCAATTACTGACTCTTAATGAGGTTGCGTGTGGAGTTTTGGAGTGCAAATGAGATGGTGGATGTATAGAGTTGTAAGGAAGTGTTTAGGGACCATTAAAAGGCATTGGGTGACCCCAAAGTGTAGGTCCCTGGTCTTCTGTGAGTAACTAGTTCTAGGAAGGTCTCAGGAGAGATCTGCATTGCTTGAGACACATTGTGCTCCTGATATGCATACCCCTGGCCCACCTAGATATGTCCTTTCTGGAGGCCTGGCTCTCTTGTGACTTTATCTATGAAGCACCCAGCCCTCATGGGGGATTTGATATTTCAGTAGCTCTTAAAGCCTAGGCAGAATAGAAGACAGAGCTAACCTCTCCCAGTTCCCAGGTCTTGCTTTGAATGGATGGATGGAGAATAGGGGAGATATGAAGCTGTAGGTCAAGCAGGAGTGGCTCAGGTCATGTGCCAGAATCCCAGATGTTCCTTGTAATTGTAGAAGACTCCTATAGCTTCTACAGTGCAGTGCAGGGCAATGAATATTGGCATTGAAGGCAGGGCCAACATCAGGTACCAGATGTGTCTCCTATAAACATGTCCAGGCCTCAGCCTGCATTTCCTCCTCTGAGAAATTGGGATGGTTTTCTTTCCTGATGGTCTTGCTTTGTGTCTATGAGATCCACTTGGAAGTCTTGCTGAGAAGGTGATGCTGTGATTCCCTCATCTGGGCAAGGAAGGCAGGAGGAAGAGAAGAGAGTGTGAGAAACAGAATCCTTCTCTAAGCTTGTCCTAAGGAGGTCTGTCTATGTGGTAGATAGTGCTTCCAATCTGGCTTTGTGTCAGAGCCTCTGCTACCTGCCTCTGGCTTTACTGGATGGCACCCTTGGCTGCAGAGAGTATGGGCTCGGCTTGAATGTTCCTTGTCTCTTGTGTGTTGGTATACTAACCCGGCCTCCTGATTGATGGCTGAGAACCCTATCTCACTTGGGGGTAAACTTATCTCCAAGAAGCTCCAGACCAGTCACCCCTCTGGGCATTTGATTTACTAGGGAACTCAAGCCTGAGCATAGCATGCACACAGCTGCTGCATTAGGGTGCCTGACAATCTCATCAACCCTTTAGTGCTCATTTGTGCATACTTGTGGATGTGGTGCCTGGAGCCTACAAGTCCAGCTTCCTTGTTACCCTGGAGCATTGAGGACTTCAGAGTGAGTACTCAGTGAGTACCTAATGGCGCCCAGTACAGAACTGCTCTGTGTACTCACAGTAGTAGACATAGTGCTCAATTACTGTAGGTGATTCATAAGTGAGTTAAGAGGGCACATGGAAGAAGGATTGGTTAGCTTGAGTTCATACCAAAAATAGATGAAAAATATTTAGGTCTTCACAGGAAGGTAATATTGGTTCTGAATATTGGGGGATGAGATCTTCTTTGGTGGTCTCTGGGAAGAGTCTGAGGCCCTGGCAAGCTGTGCACTATTCTATTTGGTTCCTTGGTGCCAAATTGCCTGTCTAATACTAAATGGTTCCTGTTAGCCCCAATCAGATCCTATTACACTAGTGCAATTTGAGTTCCAGCATCAAAAGCTCCTTGTTCAGTTAGCCGAGCTCTTTGAGTTAGTTACTAAATCTGTCTTTTGTGTGAAGCCTGCATGCTTGTCTTGGAAGAAAGTGCTGAAACATCAAATTATTTATGAAGCCTGTTTTCTTTGCTTACTCATAAAGGGATAAATAGCAGTTTTGGAGCCACAGTATTGGCCTGAAAGGAGGAACAATGGCTCATTGTCTTCTCTAGTTCTGAAGGATCATGGTTCCCATGGGGCTCTAAAACAGAGCTAGCTGTGGGTGTGATGGGTTTAATCAAAACTGCTACAAAGACTTTACAAATAGGGCACAAACTCTTGAGAGTGTTTGCATAGATATGAGTCTTTTTTGTATTCATATAAGTAAAACAGTAGTACATTCCTCAGAATAAATACAATTTGTGCATTGTAGAAAATGTGTGTAATAGAGATAAAGCATGATGAAAAACTAATTCCATATCTCAGCAGAAAGGATGGAACACTACCAACACCTTAATGTACAATGTTTTAAATGTCTCTAAGCATGTGTGTCTATCTTACCTTTAGCATATACCTACTAACACCTTTAAAAGAAGGGCATTAAAAGTGTATTTTCTTTTTATTTTCATCACAGCCACGGTCTCTCTCTGGTTCACCAGGTTTCCCATTGACTTGACAACTCTCCCAGAGTCTTAGCTGATCTGTTGTCATCACCTTCCCAATAAGAAATATTCTTAGCCTTATTAAGAGCACAAAACTTGTGGGGGTGAGGTTATCACAGGAGTTACAGCTCTGTGGCCCTTAGAGTAGGGTTTCTAAGTAGTCCCAGGACAGGAGATGGAATGGCTCTGTCACTTAGGAAATACCAGGTTTCTCTGAGTCCTTGGTGGAATGGTATTGGATAGGCCCCTTTATGGCTTGCCCTAAGTTTTTAGGACAGTCAGGACTGAGTTGTGCTATGTCTCCATCTCTGTCACTTGTCACTTTGTGGGTCATTGAAGATGCTTTTCACTGCTTGCAGATGGCTCCAGTGATGTTTATAGAAACAGTTTCATCAGAACATGCAGTATTTGGGAAATAGCATGGGAAATGCTTGGCTCTGTGGACCTTCTTGTCAGTGTGGGGAAGTAAAAGTACACAACAAGGGACCAGAAAAAACTGTGTCTTCTCCTGATTTTAAGAAAACCTAGAGCCGGGTGCTGGTGGCTCACGCCTGTAATCCTAGCTACTCAGGAGGCTGAGATCTGAGGATCGCGGTTCAAAGCTAGCCCGGGCAGGAGAGACCACGAGACTCCTATCTCCAATAAAACCACCAGAAAACCGGAAGTGGCGCTGTAGCTCAAGTGGTAGAGTGCTCGCCTTGAGCTGAAAAGCTGAGGGACAGCGCCCAGGCCCAGAGTTCAAGCCCCACGACCGACCAAAAAAAAAAAAAAAAAAAAGAAAACCTAGAGTTTTTTTTCTCTTTGCCTCTCATAATGAGTGTCAAAAAGTTCCAACTTGTTCCTGCTACAAAAGAATACTTGCTCAGTGTCCAGGTTCTCACATCCAGCCACTCCAGAAGGGGGAGATGAGTGTGTTCTTGAAGTCTGCCCAGGACTCCATTCTTAGTGGGAGTCCAAGACCCAGGTACCACCTGTTCATCTTGACAAGTTAAAGGCATGAGAGTCTGTGGCTCACCTCACCTCTCCCTTGAAGGATTTGAGCAGGAAATGTGAGGCTCAGCTAGTTTGCCAATAACTGGCATATACCCAGTGTCATAAAAAGGAACAGGATTTTCCCTGTGTCCTTTTACTTCTCTGATAGAAAAGAAGTAATGATTAATTTGTTTAATGTTGGTGATATTCAGCTATTGTGATACCAAGTGGTATATCTTTGAAGTTTGAGTCTGAAATGTTCCCTAAAGGCCCATGTGTTATAGACTTTGTGGCCACCCCATGATGAAGCTGGCAGAACATTTAGCTGTGTGCAGTGATCACCTCATAATTTTGTATTGTGCCTGTCATCCCATTAATTGGGAAGCATATTAAGATTATAGGTAGGCACGAGTCAAGTGTTAGAGTGGCCGTCCAGCAATTATAGAGCTCTGAGTTCAATCCCTAGGACTGCAAGCAACCATTCAGAAACACACCCCATGCTATGGTAGAGTCAACCTTTTTATTCCGCAGCTGAGGTGACCAGCTCCCAGTCTTGTCTACCTTCCTTCCTCCCTCCCTCCCTCTTTCCCCTTCCCTCCCTACCTCTCTTTCTTTCATTGCTTCCTTCCTCTCTCTCTTTCTCTCTCTCCCTATCTTCTTCCTTCCTTCCTTTCTTTCTTGTTTTTGACCTTATAGAAACTCTTGCCTTGTAATCTGTGTTTACTTCACGTTTGTCTTCTGAGTGTGAAGATAGTTTTTCTCCCAAATGCTACAGCAGGTAATCATTTAATATTTTATGTGTTTCCCATCTGCATATTTGTTTGCTTGTTTATCTTGTTTAGGTTTGAACTCAAGACTAGTTTGCCGGGCACATGCTCACACAGCCACTGGAGACACATCTCTACTCCTTTTTAGCTTCAGTTATATTTTATATAGGACCTCCTGTTTTTTGTCTTGACTAGGCAGAACCAACATCCTCCTGTCCACAGCTTCCTGGGATTTGAGATGGGATACATGCACAATCATACCCAGTTTATTGAGATGATGTTTCAATTTTTTGTGCAAGATGGCCTCCAACTTTGATCATCTTGATCTCCACCTTCTGAGTAGCTGGGATTTGGGGGGACAGACGTGCACCATCCCATCCTTGGCTTTGAAAAACTTCTTCATTGTTTGTGGTCATTGTCTGTTTCTGGGGGCATTTTCCCCCACCGTGCCTATTTCTTAATGAACAGAGATGTTATTCATTTTGTTCTCTGGTTAGGTTCATGTAAGATGTCAGCAGACTTTTTTGTGTGTGGCAACCTTGGGGTAGAACTTAGGACCTGAGTACTGTCCCTGAACTTTTTTGTTCTAGGCTAGTACTCTACAACTTGAGCCATACCCCCACTTCTGGATTATTGGTGGTTAATTGAAGATAAGATTCTCATGGACTTTTTTTGTCAATGCTAGCTTTGAACCATGATCCTCACGTTTCAGCCACCTGAGTAACTAGGATTATATGCATGAACCATCAGTGTCCAGGTGTCAGCAGACATTTTTAAGGGGGAATGAACAAACGGGTAGTATTTCATTTTCACCTGTCTATAGGTGTTTAATATTGGTCTGATTTTTTTTTTTGCTTAGCTTTTCCTTGGGTGGAGTTAAAAGTTTCTGCTTTTCAACAAAGGATATTAATGTCTACTGAAGGAATAAGAGCTATATCTTAGAGAAACCATCCATATTCTTTTTGAATAAATGTTTATCTATGACAATCTGGGTATGCATATTTCCTGGCAGGTTTTAGAAGTCCAGAATCTTCAGCATTTCAGCTTCCCACAGACTCTTAATTATTTCATCCAGGTCTCCTGTTTCTAGGATTTCTAAAATTTTGAATTCTCTCCTTTATTAGAAATTACAAAATAGGTAATTCTGTTATGCATTTCCTTTGATTTTACTGGGACTTTAGAGTGGTCTTCGATAAATCACTTTCTGTGATCTAACAACATACTTCTGGTGATAAGCTGAAAGTATTACATTCATTTTTCCTAAAGATCTCATTCTTCTCTGTTCAAATTGTTGTCAGTCACTGATCAATGTTGCATATAAATTGAGGTCTCAAAAGCAAAATAATCCATAGCCTTCAAAATGGATACAGTCCCGTAATTATGAAGGAACAACTATTTTCAGAGACCTCTTGTTATTAGAGATGTGCCTTATAAACCTACTGAGGGAATCTTTGGAGTGAATTTTGTAAGTTTCCTAAGGGCAGGATCATGTTCATACAATTCTGAGCACTTTCTGAGTGTTTTGTTATGTTGGCTTTTTGTCTTTCTTCTCTCAATGTCAAGTCTTAGCATGTAAGTACTCAGTAGTAGAGTTAATCAGGAGTACAGCAGACTTGGTTTACAAAGAGGTGACTCCCAGTCATTTGTTTGTACAACTTCCTTCTCATTGGACCCTCTACGGGCTCTTATTAAGACCTTCAATATTGGGAAAAGGGAGGAGGACTGAAAGGGGATAGGCTTGACTCAATTGTCAATAGGTGAGGACTTTTTATTGAGGAACACCGAGGGGCACAGACCTTCCTACAGTTTGGAGGTTGTGTTTAGGAGCTTGGCTATTCATCTGAGCAAGGAGGCAGAGATGAATGAAAGGGCCTAGTCTAGTGAATTGTGCCTTTCAAATGAGCTCACATGGGATGTTCACAGCTGGGTTCAGGCACATCAAACAAACATACCTGGGAATTTGTCTGGCATCTGTATGGACCTGGGACAATAGGGTGGGAGTCAATCCTTCACTCTACATCTGATACTGTTGCCTTTAGTAGTCCTGTGACAGAACACCTTTTGACACCTGAATTCTTTCCTGTTCTACTCACATTTTCTGTCTTATTGCTTAAAGACAAGCTATAAAATACTATTTCCTACTCCTGTGATTATTGAGCTTATGAATTGTCAATGAGCCCTTATACACACGGGATGAAGTAAATTTCTTCCCTGTGGCTTCTGGGCCCTGTTTGGCTAAGGTTAGCCTTTACATACACACACTCTCTCACACACACACACTCACACAAGCACGCACGCACACACGTGCGCACACACACACACACACACACACACACACATGCACACATCTTCAGACTCTCATTGTTTCTAGGCTTTCTCCACGGTATTCATTGTCCCAATCAGAATTACTTAAATACTGAAAATTGGACCCTAT